>NC_068402.1:7641566-7941566 GCF_023724105.1 Carassius gibelio
ATATACACAGTAAACACAATGTAGGGCTGTAGCTATCGAATATTTTAGTAATCGAGTATTCTGCCAAAAATTCCATCAATTAATCGAGTAATTGCATAAAATGTGTTTTTGCTAAATTAAAGTGCAATATTAATAATGCAAGAGAAAATAAGACTCTTGGGTCTCTTAAAATGAACAACTAAGTTTCCTTTATTAGAACAAAAATGTTTTTTTAAATGCATAGAATGCAATGCATGCATCAAAAAAAAAACCATTTCATTATTACCTATTGTTTCTCTGTCTGTACTTGTACTGTGAACAAGTTGACAGATGAATTAAGTGCATTTAAGTGCCATTCAGTTGGGGTTTTAAATAAAGCATTTTCTGAGATGCACATTAAACATTAAACACACAAAACATTAGTTTTATTTCTCTCTTAATTGTTGAAAATTAACTTAACTTTTTGATAAACAAAGTGTGTGGCTTCAGTGTGTGTGATAAAGGAACTCGCGCTTCTGCTCCATTCATTAACAGAGACATGCAGAACATGCAGGATTCATATTTAAACAGATTGTTCCGGCTTAATATTTACAGATATTAGCCAATATCGTGATTTGATGTAAGTGCAATGACCTATTTTTGATGAATTCATTCAAAATTTGGCAAATTCCGTGCCATTCCACGTTAAACAGTAAATTCCTTTTTTATGATTGGATTCCACGATTCCCTCTGCGTTTTCTGCATCGCGGAAATCATAGGGCCCTAGTTGTGGTATGCCAGCTCTACCTTGCAATGGACACACTCCGGCGACGTTCTCTTTATGTTAGCGCTTGTGTCTCCTTCCGCTTTGTGGGTGACGTAAATGCATTGTGTCGCATTAAAAAAAAAACATTGCGAAAGAACCTGACGTGAGATTTAAAATAAATTAAAAGATGCTTCGAGGCAGAGGAATTTGCCTAGTTAATTTTTTGTAATTGAGTTACTCGTTTCAGCCCTAACACAATGTAAACAAAAACTTTCACGATTAATCATTTGACAACACTAATATACAAATAAAGTGAGGCACACTGTAGTATTTTCATTTATTTCCTTTGCTACATGCATGTGTTCAATGTGTGTGGTTTTCACATCCTATGAAAATCCACTTAGCTTTAGCATTACTATACAATGTAAAAATGAATATCTGGCCTCAATTAGGGGCACAATGGGGCAGCAACAGCAGGAAAATGCAAAACTTTTATTGTGTTCGAAATATAAAGCTAAACTGAGAATATTCTCATGATGAATAACCTGTAAATGGTGAGTCTCGTAACCAAGCTCAGTAGTGTGTGGCTCATCTGAAACTCTTCCTACTGCACAGAATGACTCAATGAGGACCGGATCACCGGGGTGAGCATTAGGAATGGATGCCGTCATCGCTCAAAAGAGGCCTGAAAAAAGACACGCAACACCACCCGGCACTGTCATTAATAATCTCATTTTTGGCACGTGGACAGATCGGAGCAGTGGGACACACTGACGTGGCATCCACGACGCAAACTACAGAAGCAGCACATGCTGTCACCACAGGGACGGAAGACGGAGCACTTCCTCTTACACTAAATGGCACACGGACGCCAGCCAAACATGGGGCTTTGAGGAGAATTTCAACTTTACGGTTTATTGTCTCAATGCATTTGATAGAGGGGGGAAAACACTGCACTATATGTACGACAACAAAGCATAAACTAAAACAAAAAATAGTGTTTAAAAAAACGTAATAAATATATATTAAGTTCACTACCTTCATTTTTATTTATTCTAGGGTTTTTAATGGTTTTCATCAACCTATGCCGTGTAGATCTGACAAACTGCATTATCTGTTTGCATGCAACTGTCTGTAACAGCACAGCAGACTATTGACTTCTGTAGCCTTTTTTAACCTTATTGATCAAAATCGGAAACATTTCTGTTCCGCTTGGCAGGAGCACAAATTCCACTGCTTGAAAATAAAACTTGATAATGCCCTAAGCAAGAAAAACACACTGGATAACACAAACACACTCGGAGTTCATTTCCCCAAAAAAACTTTGATGATAGATGCTGAACAAGGATGTGTTTGTCCTCAACTGGCGCCATGATTTGATAAAGGGTGTGAAGTCATAACAGGCTGACTGTGCTGGAGAACAGCAACACGGATATAACCTAACACTAAATGCAGACTAAAACTGCCATAGCAAAAACAAACAAAGAAGGCAGACAGTCTTGATTGCTCACCCAAGCAGATAAATCACATGCATTAACTGGAACTACGTCTGAGATGGGCTATGCATCTATATCTATCCATCTATGATTCTCATATCCCTTCAAAACTCTTTTCAGGCCTCTCCACCTTATTCAACAATGATGCTTTGATAACAGCATGGGCCTTATGTTAAACCGTTCATTTCAGGAAGGAAAAACCTGTAAAAAGATACCAAAGAGGCTTGAGAGTTTAGAAGGCCTACAGGAACAGATGTGCCAGTGGGATATGAAAACAAGAAAGCCTTTTCAGATCTAGGACAGAAATGAAGTAACTAGGAAAGTAGACACTCGACGCATGCAATGTTTGCACCAATATGGGGTGGTTTCTAGAGTATATGAAGTTGCTAAGGTGTTATTAGTGGTTGCTAGGTTGTTTGGGGTGGTTGCCTGTCCCTAAGGGAAAAAATACATGGCATGGCAAAACATTACTAACCGATTTACAATTTTCATCTCATTTATCCCTGTTACTCTTACTATCATCAAGAAAACCCAAGTGAACCATATGCGCTCCGGACCAGCAGGTCATCCTTCCTGTTAAAACCCTGCAAGTTTAATACTTTAGATGACACTTTGAACTAAACACTGACGTTACTTCCGCGAACTGCCGTGTCTTTCGGCTGTGTTTGAGCACACTTGAGGAGTTATGAGGGTTTCGCTATGTGCACAGAGCAGAGACTCACAAACTCACACACATGGGAGCTTTCATGCAGCAGTATAAATATTTTAGCTGCTAATTATGGTGAGGGGGCACAGACATCGGGCCGCGCAGCGCATATACGTGTGTGTGTGTCTGTGTGTGTGTTTTGATGGCGAAGCAAGGCTACTGAGAAGGCCGGCAGAACAGGGCCGACACAAAAAGCTTTTTCAAAAGGCCGGAAAACGAGTGGAGTTCCAGGGTCTTTGTGGGAACTCCATGCTGAAGCCGCACAGGTCGGCCTTGTGCTGAGAAACTAGGCCACAGTGTTTGTCACAGCAGCAAGATGAGGGGCTTCTGGGTAGAGCAGCGGAAGGGAGACGGCAAAGCACCCAAATAACCTCTTCCCTCCGCCCACAATCTGGCAAAGCCTCGACTACACACTCCTAGCAAATTCCTCAGGCCGACTACAAACAGTTCATACCTGTATGAGGCCGGCGAGAGCGCAGGAGTCAGCGTGATAAAGCCTGAGTTAGGTGCATCCAAAAGAACCCAGAGGGAGAGGAAGGTCGTAATGTGTTAGGAATGTGATTTTGCCATCTTTATGAGCGAAAAAAGGCAATGCCGAGGCACACTAGAATCGTCTGACTGTCTGTCCTCATCACCATTCATGGCTTTATCTTTTTCTGGTGAGGGGCAAACTTTTGTTTATTGCTATTTAAACTGTGACTTTGCAAAAACGTTTTTTTTTGTTTACTCAAAGCCACTTCCTTCTTGATACCCATTAATGCATTTTTTTATGTAATATATAGAGAGAGTTAATAAGGGATAAATGGCTTATTATAATCAACCTTAAAAATTAAATTAAAACACAGGGAAAATTTAAATAAACAATAGGTGAATTATTAGGCATCACAAAAATATGTACAATATCAAATGTGGATACAATTTTTCATTTGATTTAGAAATGAGTGCTTACAATAATATTAAAGGGTTACTCCACCCCAAAATGAAAATGTTGTCATTAATCACTTACCCCCATGTCATTCCAAACACGTAAATAAAAAATGTAATTAAAATAAAAAAATAATAAAATGAAGTAAATGAATAAACAAACAAACAAACAAAATCATCTGCCAATAACCAATATAGGGCTGATAATTATTGTGCATGTGTATAACTAAAAATGATAGAAATGCCTAAAAATAGATATTTCTAGTTCTGAATTAAATCGAATAATACAATTTAATATTTTATTTATATCAACACTATTTCAACAACAGGCTTCCATGAAGTCTAGATATTAGCATCAGCTGAGCTTTTATAATAAGTTGTTTAAAGTTGTTTGTATTATTGTAATAATTATTTCTTTATTCATTACTAAAATATATATATTTTTTTATTATCTTTGTTTGTAAAAGGCTACTTTTCTAAACCTGTAATGATTAAATTAATAAGGATGATTCTTGACAAGGATGACATTTTCCATTAAAATTAAATTTTCATTTATTAAAAAAATGTATACAAATAAATCATACATCAGCCAAACCAATATGACCCTGATATACAAATATTTAGACACTGTGCATCACCAAGCAAATAAATAAATACAAAACCTAAAACCATTTAATATAAACCTTTTTTTAATATTAAAAATAGTAAACAGGTCTATGCCTGAATAATCTTTGGGGGTTTCATATCATCACCCAAAATATAATTTCAACAAGATTCCATGCACTCTAGACATCAGAACCTGCCATTAAATAAATAAATAAAACTATGTAGTGAACCACAAATAAAAAAGTATTTAAAATGACTCAAAATCTAAATTACTGATCTACATATGGGCGAAATTTCTATATTCAGCACCAACCCAACGCACCTTGATGTGCTGATGCTATCAAAGCCTTGGGACTCACAGTACGAACCCAGATGTTGGCAGTAAGTCACAGGTGCAAGTAGAAAGCAGAAAATAAGCCCTGTTCTCCTGAAGTACTTCAAAGGGATCTACACTTAAACCTAAGTGTTTCCCTGAGGCTTCCCGAGCCTCAGACAGGGGTTTTAATAAAGAGCACGAGAGCTTCATGATGCTAATTAAAGAATGGGCAACAGCTATAAATCCCACTTACAGTGCTGTGCAAGGCATTATCCAGGAGGAGAACAGGAAGCAACCATCAGAGCAGGAAATGAGAGGAAGACACATTGCGTAGCATTGAAAAAACAGCCAAGAGTAGATGCTCTTCACCTTTGAATAGTTAAAACAAAAGTAGCCAAAACGTGCAAGAAAAATGAGGGGTTAAAAACTGAGGGAACATGCTGCTTTTTAATGGGTGTTATTCTCATGGGAAAGCAGCCTGGAGCGGAGTACAGTGGTCAGATTCTTCCTGTGGGAGTTACGTATAGCATCCGCTGCGGGAAAACATGAGGCACATGGGATTCTGGGATTGTAACAGACGGCCAACAGGCTCATAAAACACCATAACCAATGACTATCCTCAAGTACAAACACTTGTTTTTTCAAAATTGAGCCACAATATGAGTAACTTGCTTGTATATGTATGTTCCTCAAAGACTCTGTCAAGCTTTTTTATTTTATTTAAGGACATATAACATGGGCTGAGTGGATGAACACCATTATCTGTCGCTCACCTGACAGATCCGGTTACACAAACACAAGTAAATTCCAGGAATTTCTCAACATCGAGGTCCCAGTGTGGAACACTGCGTTCAGAACACAAACAACACAAAGCCGTTTGTATTATCATAACACTAATTAAACACACCACAAATCTAGTTTACATGGAATTCGTGCTGTCCTCCAATGCTCTCCGTTTTAAAATATGACATATGGGAGTATTATTCATAAAAACTGGATCCAAAACCTCTCATACTAACAAGATTGAGAACATGGATCTTCTTTTTTTATTTATTTTTATTTATTTTTTTATGAGTCAGTATGTTAATGGAAAAGGTGTGTATTTTTTTGCGATACAAACAGTAACTCAAAACATTTGAATTATCCTTTTTTTCACTTTTTTTATTGTTAAAAAGTCAAATCTATCATATTTCCAATAAAATGCTAAGAATCAATACAAATGAATGTGCAAGATAATAAAATAAATATGTAAACCATCTTATATAATATTAATACACAATTTAATATAATATTAGAGAGAAATAGAATTAATATATACGTTTTCATATATTGTTTTATTGTAATTTTTTTTGCACTAATGTAAATTTTTATGCATTTATAAATATATTATTAGAATTGAGATATATATATATATATATATATATATATATATATATATATATATATATATATATATATATATATAATTCAGAAATCATATTTTTAAAGCTTATTTGAGTAATCTCTATTACACACCATTGCCGTAAAAACCCAACAACTACAACCATATTCATTAGACTGTGTTTGTTTATTCGCATCTGATGCACGTCACCTCAAAAGGGAGGATATGGAAAAACAAAGAAAGAGAGACAAGTTTAGTCCAGTCTGCCCCAGCAACTATACATGCTGCATTCCTGAAGTCCTGAGATCACGCTGACCTTACATTCACTGTAAATGATGGATGTGAGAACACCAGCACTCCCCAAACCATTTCACTCAAACATCGGAGAGCAAAACCAGACAGAAGAGCAGGAATAAGTGGATGGGGGTATCCAAGGAGAAGGGTTATACAATGAATTCCTCCGCTAATTCCCAATCAGCAAAATCAATACGGCAAAAGCTTTGAGATTCCACAGCAATTTTCAAAACGACCAAACAGATTGGCCATTATGTGATGTCTGACAATGTAATGTGAAGAGCCAAAGGAGTACTCTTCGTTTTCACCAAAAACACATTATATCTGAAGTTCTAAACCTACCACATACAACACAAAGAGTGCCTCATTCTAAATGTAATGGGCATGATAACAGCAGTAGAGAACTGGAAATTACTGTAATTGGTTTGATTAAAGAGAAATGAAAGGCAGGGAGGCCATTATACTGTAGCTACAAATCATACGGCCACAAAGAGAAAGCACTAAAGTGATGTACACAACGACTAAATCGCAATTAAATAGCTGCACGTCACTAAGATATGCATTTCTGGTTGCTAGTAAACATTCC
Source organism: Carassius gibelio (assembly GCF_023724105.1). Taxonomy (NCBI): domain Eukaryota; kingdom Metazoa; phylum Chordata; class Actinopteri; order Cypriniformes; family Cyprinidae; genus Carassius; species Carassius gibelio. Next base: position 7,648,600 of record NC_068402.1, read on the forward strand.
CACTCAACTTCAATATCCGAATGCATAAGATGATCAGGTGAGCTTGATTCACTGCATTCCCATTGGTGGTGACTGCATTGGCATTACTACAGGAAAAGGAACCAATTCATCCATCCAACTGTCTAATAATATATTTGAACTATACTTTGAACTTAAAAAGTCTTTGTCAAGCCAACATTCAGTTTGTTTTGACGTTTTTTTTTTTTCTAGCTGGATAGATTTTACATCGTTTGCATTTCTGCATCCCGTTTGCTACCTTAAAGGGTTAATTCACCTGAGAATGAAAATTCGTCCATCTTCTACTCACCCTCAAAGCGTCCTACTGTAGGTGTATGTGACTTTTTTCTTTCAGAATAATCCACTCATAAAAAATTGTCCGTGCTGTTCCAGGCCTTTCAATGGGGTAAGCGGGTGTTTGTCGTCAACAGTTCAGAAGACGTGAAATAAAGGGCGCACATCTGTAATAAAACATCCCTCACATGGCTCCGGGGTGGGTGAATAAAGCCCCCCTGTAGCGAATCCATGCATTTTTGTAAATATCAGCTACTTGACCAAATTGCCTATTTTTGGTCCAATCTGGGCCTCTAAATAAAATGTAGAAGTTTATTTCAATGAATATATTCTCTCTACATCATACGATGCGAATCAGAAAAGCCTGCTGTATCAAAAATGATACTCAACAATGGAAGATATGCAAACCTTTTTTATCCAAAAATTTAATAAACTTCAATTAAATGATTACCTGTCAGGCTTTACAGTGTTAGCATACTGTAAATTCAGTAGCATTTAGCTAAACAAGCTCTAATGAAGTGATCTTTTAAACAGAGGCACACAAGTCAGAAGTCTGATGCGTAATAGAACGTCTCAGGCATTTTGTTGAGAAATTACTTAGATGTTCTAAAAACCCACTGATACCACACCAGAATCTCTGGCGATTCCCAGGAATGTGTTCACAAAACGGAGCAGCATCACAGAGTTTCTCCTTTTTCCCTAGTGCTTCAGTCATTGGAAAGAATTTTACCATCTCTAATAGCTCAATTTTTATTTTCAACCAAGTAACGTTCACAACAGTAACAAAATGACCGCCCTCCGATCCTTCTCTGTGTTGTTTTGTAATTCTCAATAACTTTATTTTTTTCTTTTTTCCAGCCACAGCTGCAAACTCAAATGTGTTTACTGGAAGAAGGCATATCCGTGTGAATTTCGCCGGTCATCTGTCTGGTGTGGGCCCGAGTTTGTTTACTTGTGCGATGAGCAGTCCAGTAAAACACGGTGTTCGGTTTCGTCCCTCAATGGCAAAGTGCTAATCATGCCGTCCTGGCCGCTTCACATACCACCTCCTCACCATCTGAAAGAGGGGACTTCCAGCTCCACGCACAGATTTACTCTTCACACTTACAAGCTACCACTTAAGACACTTTAAAATCAACATGAAATACGCTCGTAAAAATTCGCCTTACATTGTATGATGCATTTCTAAAGCAAAACAGGATATATAAAAAGAAAGAAAAAAGATAATGGGTTGAATAATAGAAGGTTTGGTGATGTCTACAATGGTGAAAGCCAGTTTAGAGGCAGATTAAGTTATTGCATTTTGAATAAATGCAATGCAATAAGAAAAGGAAATGTAATCATTTTAAATTGTATGTTGACTTTAGAGGAACCGTTTATCTAAAATTGCTGGAAAAAAAAATGCTTAAAATGTACTGCTCGCACCCTAAGGCCATCCAAGATGAGTAAATGAGTTTGTTTCTTCGTCAGAACAGATTTAGAGAAATTTTGCATTACATCACTTCTCACCAGTGGATCCTCTGCAGTGAATGGGTGCCATCACAATAAGAGTCCTAACAGCTGATAAAGTTAAAAGCTGCATGTTTGTAAGAAACAAATCCATCATCATTTTAATTTTAAACCATCACTTCTGTCCAAGCAGTCCATAATCCATAAAATTAAAAACGCTTCCTTCAGTGAAAAAGTCCATGCCCTGTTGTCCTTTCACATCAAAACAATTTTTGTGATTGTTTTTTGCTTTTAGACTGTGCTTGATCTCTGCATATTTCTCTCCTGATTAGGATATGCGATATCATGTGCATCTTGTCAGTAAAGCCAGTTCTGTGATTAGTAGTACATCTCCATCACAGCCCTACTTCTGATTCCAATAAAATGACTTTTTCACTAGAGAAGGCAATATTATGGCTAGGACTCGTATTTCAACCTGAACAATGGTGTTAAAAGCATCATAATAATAGAATTTATTTTTATTACAAATAATCAATTCTTTACTTCTGAAAATGTTAATTGATGTACTGGAGTCGTGTGGATTACTGTGATGTTTTTATTAGCGGTTTGAAATTCTGACGGCACCCATTCACTGCAGAGGATCAATTGGTGAGCAAGTGAGGGAATACGAAAGATCTGTAACCAAATATGTGTGATGAACATTGACTTCTATTGTATGGACAAATTAACAGTGACACATTACTCAAGATAGGGGTGCGCGATAAATATTGTGCGATAATTAATGCGAATCTCGTCAGTAAAGCCGGTTCTCTAATCAGCAGTAAATTCCATAAGGTGCGTGATTTCACATACAACGACTCTGTGTAGTAACAGCTGCTCTATGTGAAATCACGCACCTTATGGAATTTACTGCCGATTAGAAAACCGGCTTTACTGACGAGATGCGCATTAATTAATCGCACAATATTTATCGCGCACCCCTAACTCAAGATATGTTCTTTAGAGTACCACAGACAAAAAGAAAACCCAAACAGTTTGGGAACAACATAAGGCAAAATAATACACTATGACAAAATTATAAGATTTTGGGCGCACTTGGTTGATATTTAAACTAAATGTCCCCCATTTCACCTTTTCTCTCTGAATATTCACCAACTAACACCAACACCAACTAACTAATGCAAGTGCCTAGTGGCCATCTCAAATGTCTATGAAAGAACACCAGGTGCTAAGCAATAAACAACAGGCATGGAATTGCTTGGCCAGACATGAATAATCAGACGTTGGTTGCAGTGGTCAATAAGCAAATGCTAATGCAAACGCCTCACACAAACAAATCTAGACTCCTCCAAGGTCAAGACAATGGGGAGCGAGAACAACGGCACATAAGTCCTGATTTATTGCTGCACGCAGTATGCGCTGCTATGCAGAGCCTCTGTGATATCTTGCCACGTCAGAGCAACCCGCAATTCTCCGTGCCAGAGAGCTGTCTGGGAACTTTAGCACCTGCAGCACCTGCTCAGAAGCAGCTGTGAGAACTGGAGAGGAAGAAGTCTTAGGAAGAGCGAGAGCACAGAAGGTCATATGAGCCATATATACACTCAGCTACAGCTGCATGTGGCCTGTGTTTCTTAAAATGAACAACTAATTAAGTACAGTGTACACAGTGGCCTATATGGATGAACTTACCATTGAAACATCACAACAAAGGCAAATGCAAAACATTAATTTTATTGTGAACTGGTAAACACTAAACATAATGGTCTGAACACAACGCTGCAGATTCAAGCACTTCTATTCTATCACACATTTTTACATTGTATAACATTCACATCCTACCCAATGATACCCAACTAAAACAAAAGGACATCTGAAAATAGTTATAACTACTAAATTAATGTATAAATATTAAAGAAATAAAGTTAGATATAGTAATAAAAAAAACAAGCACTTCTATTTTATTATTATTTTTTGTTCAAAGTCAACAGGGTCCAATGTAATTCCAACAACATTCTTCAAAATATGCACGAAGAAAGAAAGATTGATTTACATTTTGGGGTGAAATACTGCTACTTTAACGGTTACATTTATGGAGAACCAAACCTGCAGCAATAAAATGACTTCATAAAACAAATATAGTTCACATTTGTACTTAAATTTAATATACATTAGCAATTATTTTAGTGGGTTTGAGAAAATACTACTGAACAAAAACATTAATTGTATTTTAAATAATCAAACTAACACTGTGTATTTGTTCATTTAAAAAGAAGCTTAATTCAAAAGATTTTAATTCAAAAAGCAATTCTGTAATTCTTAAACAATAATGCACACTCCCATTCAAAAGTTTGGTAGCAGTAAGATTTTTTTGTAAATCTTTTTTTAACTTTTTTTAAAATAATGTATGTTTTTTTAAAATCGTGTTTCACAAAAAAGTTGATCTGATTTAATTAAAAGTCTGCAATAATGTTAAAACAGAACATTTATTTTTTGGATAACACTAACCAACAGCTAACATGGCATAGGTGACATGTATTAAAACGTTAAAAGGAAAGTCATTTCAGATATAGCTCCAGATTTTCCTTTGTTATGGAGGATTACAAAAAAGTATTTTCCTTCGAACAAATAAATCAACTGCAGTAAAACCGGGACTGTAATTAAGGTAAATAGAGGTCAATGCTGGTTTCATGCTGACTTTAACAGTTGCATAAAAAAGTACCTTCTTTTCTTCATTGGTTTAATTAATGCCCTGAGGGAATGAGGTTAAGAGACTAGAATTTCAAACCGGTTGCAGAGATGAAAGGGCAACTAGTGCGCAACAGTGAACTCGGTAACTTTCCATCAACTGTGTCCACAACTCAGTCGAGTGAACACGTTAGCAGGAGTGAGTGGAGAGGTGCTGAGCTATTACACACACAAACACACTCTGAGCTGGACAGACAACAACACTGAGCCAGGGGTCAGCGAGGGTGTTGCTCATCTCCACAGTTCTTCCATATCTCCATACTGTAGAAGGATGTGTGGCTCGATCTCTGAAAATCCCTGACTTGTCTGGCCTCCTGCCCTGAAGAGACATTAAGTTGAACTAAATATGCTACTAGATAACCTTAATATGGCACATTAGACTTTAGGGTTGATGTTTAGGTTAGTATGTACTAGGGCTGGACACTGACACAAATTTGATTCAATGTCCTTCTGAGGTTTTTAACATTTGTGATCTCAATATATGAGGACAGTCCACATAAACGTCATCTCCAGAGCTGCTCTTTCATGTGCTTTTCACTGCGCATTTTGAGGAGAAAAGTACTTGAAAATACATACTAAAAAAGATCTTCACAACAAAATCAACAATCTTAAAGTTTGTTTTAACTTAAATAAATTTTGACATAAATATATAATTATTGTATACGAAAATTTACTTATAGTAATAATCATTATCAAGGAATATCATATAACCAAGACATTTGGACGTCCATGTTTTCATTTATACAGTTGTGCAGAATCTTATTTGGAATAAAATGTTTTGTTTTAAATTAGGCCTAAAACTTTTTTCATAAATTAAGAAAATTGAGAAATCAATATTATCATCTCATCCTTAGTATGCACTAAAAGAATGCAAAGAGAACCTCAACAAGAAGTGCAAGAAATGTAGTTCTCAAAACCGACACTCAATGAATTATTTGCATTCGGTGACCCCAAGTAATCTGTGCTGTTTGCCCTTGCTACTTCGTTTCATGTGGAACCGTCTTTAATAAGCCTGAAGGTACACTGTGTGCTCTACTCGGCTATATATAACCCACACTAAGTCCACATTATCTGATGATGAAACCGTAAAACACTTCATACTTATCCTCTTTTAATCTCTGACATTATTGGAGCAAGACAGCAGCCATATCTGCTCGCACATCCGTCTTAGCGCCATGATTGCTCGCTTCACGTGGGGAATATCTCGGCTCAGACATTGGGCTGTTTACCTGGCTGAGAACAGCTCCTCCACCCTCTCACCTACTTCCCGAGTCAGTTTCTTAATTACGTAATGCCTTAATTACCAGGTTGTGCTTCCTATGAATTACAAACATTCAGCATATAAACAAATGACTCATTATGGGAAGGTTTGTTAGTAAAGAAATAAAAATATATAAAAGCAGCATGAATGCCAATATATTTTCCAAACAAGTGACTCATGAGCCGGTTGTTTTTAGTGAATCAAATACATAAAGCACGAGCAGTGTAGATTTGACACTTTTGCGAGCCATTTGCTTTAAGTGAAATCGAATACATTTTATCGAAACCTGATTCCTGACAAATTACTCTTCATGAGAAGCTTTGTAAGTGAATAAATAAATAAATAAAACCAACATGACCGGCATAGTCTAAATTCCAAACATATGGCTCCTAGTGATTCTTTGTAGTGAATCAAAAACACTTGAATCAATGAATCAACCTAGAATCAACCAATGAATCAAATCAAACTCACTCACAGGACCACAAGATATTAATATCTCATGTCTGACTACACTGGCGACTTACTTGATTATGTTGTTTTTAAGGCATGTAAGACTTAAATACATGTCTGAATGGTTATTTGATATTTTAAACCAATGTTTTTAATAAAAATGTCCAACTCTTTCATACTAAAACTACTAAAAGAACCATTAATGGAATATATAATTTCCATCCTACTGCTACCATCATTTAAAAATGCTCCAACTTGTTTTGCCTGAAAAAACCCTAAAGCTGTGGTAAAAAAAAAAAAAAAAAAAAAAATTCACTGTTTGTCCAATCATTATTGCTTTATTTAAACACAGACTAATGAATCTCCATTAGACACGGCCAAAAACAAGTTATTCGGATTCAGAGATGGTTTCTTTTAGAAGCTTACATACAATTACAGCATAGAAAATATCCTGAGACCTTACATGAGTGACACACTGTAAATCATTCGTTATAGCTAACGGACAAGTTAGGCCAGGTGTTGCAGAAGAGACAGACAGGAAGACAGCTCGACAGGGCGCTCCCAGCTACCTGTGGCCATTAGGGACAGCGCTGACAAGTGTAATGAGGCCCTGGATTGAATCTTAACTGTCTGCTACAAGACGGGAAGAGAAACACATCAGCATCCCAAGCAAAGATGAATGACTTACAGACAGGAATTTAGTTGACAGAACACAAATATTTTGACATGTCAACTTTTGTGGAAACATCATTCTGTCTTAAATCCCTCAAAGAAAGGAAGCAATTAGAATTTATGGTAGGGCTGGGCGATATATAACACGATATGATCATGCGCATCTAGTCAGTAAATCTGGTTCCGTGATTTCCGCTAAATCGCCATTACCTGCTTTCAAATGCAGCGGCATTTAATAGAGCCACAGATCACTTACCAGCTATGCAAATATCGCGTTCAATATCGAAGGCGATTCATCTGGGATAATGAACGCGATATTGCGTAGCATTTCAGTGATCTACGGCTCTGTCTATTAAATGCCGCTCCAATTATAAGCAGGTAATGGCGATTTAGCAGTAATCACAGAACCAGATTTACTGACTAGATGCGTATGATCATATCGTTAGATATATCGCCCAGCCCTAATTTACGGTCATTTTAGAGAAAATCCAGAAGATGAATTTTCAATCTTAATATCTAAAAGGGAAAAAACTATGCAAAATATGACAAAGATAAAAAAAATTTTTAAAAAAGGGTACTGGCATCACACTCTGACTGGGTAATCTACAACCGAACCAGCGTGTGAAACAGGAAGCAGCGTCACATTAGTGTTTCTATGAATGAGACACTGAGTGTGTGGGATGAATCACTGCTCCCCTGTAAATCTGCAGGAAACTCTCGTCACGCAAGGCCTAATTTCCCCTTCATATGCTTCAGTCACACAAGAGGAAGAAACAGACGAATGCAAATGATCTCCGTTTACTCCTCTTCCTGCACTTGTTCATGTGGTGGAGGATTCTCAATGGATCGGTCCTATCATCCAGCTGGATGAAAGGGTCTAAAAACTAACTACAGCGATAGTTTGGAGAGTTCATCTAATCCACAGAAATTTTCTCTACAAAGTGGGTCGTTCAGTTTACACCAACGTAAAAGGGCTGCATCTTTTTATGAGCAAATAAGCCTTGTAACATCAAACTTAACTTTCAGAACACGTGAAATAAAAAGTTTTATTTTTTTATTACTTTTTGTTGAGCACAGAAGGAAAAACTCAATAGGAAAACAAGTTTTCATGGCATTTTACTGTACACTAATGTTCAAAAACTAGGGGTAAGCAAGCATTTTCATTTTTTTTTTAAGAAACTAAAACTTACATTCAGCAAGGATGCATTTAATTGATTGGACGAACGTGACAGTAAAGAGATTTAGAATGTTACAAATTATTTATATTTCAAATAAATACTAAATGCATCATGGTTTGGAAAAAAAATACTAGGCAGCACAACTGTTTTAAAACAGATAATAGTAATAAATGTTTCTTGAGCACCAAATCAGCTTATTAAAATTATTTCTAAAGGATCCGGTGACACTAAAGACTAGGGTAATGATGCTGATCATTTATTTCTGCCAAAACCGATTATTTGCATGTTAATGTGACCGATAATCGATAAGCAGAACTGATTATTGATTGTTTTACTTCGGTTTTTGACAATAATAACAACAGTACTGAACGAAGCCCACATTTTTATGTATAACAATAAATACTTTAATTTTACTCCTTTCTTGCAAACAAAACAACTAATTTCTACATCATACATACGTTTTTTTTTTTTTTTAAATAAAGAACAAAAATTATTCTAACAAGTTTTAAATCGAAAACAAATGACAGGGGAGTCTTTCAACTTGGCATAGATATAATAATTTACAACTACAGTTGTAAAAAAATGTTCAGCATCTGCAGTATGAAACTACGATATGAGTGTTGTTAAATAGATTTAAAGTGTAAAGCCAGCGACTTTTCTGAAGTAATCAACTAATAAAACACAGCGAATACATCTCAAATGGCATGTTATCAAAATTATTAACAGTATTTTCATGTGTCTAGATTAAGAAATACCTGCTAACAGTGCTGTTTTTAATCTGTGTCAATTTATAGTACAGAGCTTAAATTCAAATGATGATCTGTACTGGAACACGCCTGAACATCAACCCTGTGGGTGAATGGAATTCATAAACAGCAGCTTTACGAGAGTATAATTATATTAAAAACACCAACAAAGACAGTTAAATTAATCCGTTTTGTTTCCAACATGCACTTATTTAAGTCTGTCTTATTTAACTCATATAAAGTTATGTCATTGGGGCATGACTTTATGGATTGCATGACTCTACTTGAGTTTGTCTCTATTTCTCAAATCCAAGTCTACACAGTATTAATAATTTATGTAATGCATTTAATTTGTGCCTTATTGGCTAATATGGTAAAGTATATCAGTTAAAGCAAATCAAGTTACTTAACCTGTAAACTCCTTTGACTCTCTTCAAGATGCAGTGCTGTAATGGCAGTTTTGCATGAAATATTCAAAAAGCCCAATATCACAAAACCGATATCCGATAATGGAAAAATGCTTAAATACTGGGAAAAAGCTCTAATTTTTGCATCACAGGAATAAATGACAACTTTAAATATTAGAATAATATATAATAGAAATAGAAAATATATTGTATTTTACAATATTATTGTTTTACTGTGTTTTTGATCACATAAACACAGCCTTTGTAAGCAAAAGAGACTTAACTTCCAAAAACAGTAAAACAAAAATCTCACCCCAAGCTTTTGAAAGGTAGTGAAATTTCCGCATTCGTTTAATCGTATTACATTTATTTTAGATAATAAATCTTGCATCCAACTTGAGTAAATTTCAATTTTGGGTAAAAAAATTTTTTTTAATAATAGTTTGTAGTAAAATTTTAATTTAATAACTTTTATTGCTACTGAAGGCATGGACCAAATATAATTTAGTAAAATTTGCAACATCATTGATTACCAGGGTGCTATGTGGTTGCTAGATAGTTTTGGAGGGTTGCCAAGTGTTTTATCCTACCTGAAGTCAAAAAAAAAAAAAAAATCCACACTTACAAGTCTCTATAATATTCTAGTTTCTAGAAATGGCTTTGGACCTTATTTGTTGTTTTTTTTATGCTGATTATTCCATTTACCTTGAAATTCCACTACATTTCGGCAACTGTGCTTCATGGTTTGTTTCAAAAGCATTTAAAAAGCACAAACGTTGTGCAATAGGCTTTTATTAAGCATTAGCAGCCACTATCCTAAACAAAAGGCATGTGATAAACAAAAGGAAAGATAAGTCTTCCTTGAAGCAATCACCTATGCCCAAAGGTTAGATCATTCCTAACGTGTTTGGGCAAAAGCCTGGAATCTTACTGGTTAAAAAAGTGGTGCCAAAATCACACAACCCCAGACTGCCCTAGCAAAGCAACCCCTGCTATCACCACAGCAACCCCACCCCTGCCCCCTCGATTTTCACACACATTCTTGCAGAATGATAGAGCGAGCCAGTGGTCCCTGCAACGGCTGAGAGCGATGGTTTTCCCCTTTATCCTCCCCATACAGCGGTGACTAAGCCAGCTGGAATTCCTGCCTAATTATATGCCCACTTAAAGGGACAGATTCCTCTCTTGTCATTCGCTCCTCCGACGCCACACACAGACAGTCCGATAACGGATGTTTCGGCATGCCTGAGCAGACGCTGCAAGAATCCGATAAAGAGAACTGGTCTCAATGAAGTGAGCTTAAATCACAACTGCTACTCAATATAAGTCTGTATAACAATTGAATGGGTCTCTCTGTGTGACAGCATACATTTTATGGCTTTTTATAGAAAAATGTAAATTCATTTTAATGTTGTTAAAGGGATAGTTCATCCAAAAATGAAAATTGTCATCATTTACTCACTCTCATGTCATTCCAAACATGAATGAATTGCTTTCTTATGTTGAACATAAAAGATTATATTTTGTGCGGAATGACACTTTGTGTACCTGATATATATTAATATTTAACACAGCTTACACACACACACACACAAACATATATAGTGTGTGTTAGTTTTTTATAATCAACATCTGGCAACCACAGCTGGCCGTTTGTTTTGTAATATTTTTTTTTTCAGTGTAGGTCATATTTTTACACCAAAAGCAGAAGGAAAAAGTATGACTAATAATAAGTATGTTATAAATAATAACATTAATAATAATAAATAAATAAATAATAAATACAATTAATTTTATTTTACTTACAATATTTTGCTTAATTTACTTAATTTACTTTAAAATATCAAATAATAATAGACAGAGCTGCACAATACTTTCATTACAACAAGTAATGCATGATGTACTACACTATATATATTTTTTTCCTTTTCGCGTTATAGTGATGAAGTTTATTATAGTTATGAATTGAGTTTGTTGTTGTCGTTTGTAATACCATGATGAGATTTGACATGGGTTTTTTTTTTGTTTTTGTTTTTGTTTTGTTTTTTTGGGGGGGGGGGGGGGGGTCAAAAAATATTTTGTATTTTCTAGATGTAAATCTATTTATACATATATTAAAATTTTTGGCCAAAAGATCAGCAGTCAACCGAACACCAGCACGCAGCTATTCCACAGAACTTAACCATCACTCAACTGGCACTTATGCTATTCTTATCTTTTCAGTAAACGGTTGTTATCACAAAATAAAGTTTGAGAAACATGTAACCTTGATGACGGCCAAGACATTCAGCATGATACTGTCAAGGGCAGACGGTGTCTTTGACTGTGACTCCAGCATTGAGCCTCTCTGGCAGAGACTAAATACTCCGGTGAAAGAGTTGTACTGTCCACCGAGGTTAATGAAGTATGTGAGAGAAGCAAAACACAAAGAGGAAGTCACACTGTTGTGCTGCCTGGCCAGGCAGAAACCCAGCCTTTACATGTGGGCAGATAAACAGACTGTAATTAAAACAAGGCCCCCATTCTCCGGCTGGACATTTTGAGAGAGTGCCCCAAGCGTTTGTCGGGGCCTGAATGTTTCCGGCCGTGGTGCGGAGCGGATGAGATCACTCAGAGGCAGCTCATTAAGTGATGAGTGCTTTCCCTCCCGCGGGGCGCCACGGCTCACTCTTCAACTAGATAACACAGACTGAGCTCGTAACTTATTCAACTACACTGGTAGTAGTTATATGTCTACTTCTAAAATCAAAAAAAACTTTTACGCCTTTGGATATTTAACACTGGGAGTTTGTCATAAAGCATTGGTAAACATGAGAGTTTTTAAGTGGTGTTTACCAAGGCAAGATTTACTATTACTGCTAGTTACACAGAGTGTGTGAGAGAGATTTATACAAACCCTAAGCCTAAGTATTAAACTTTGCTGTGTAACTAAGCTCACCAAAACATGAATAATACCTCAAATCATGCAGCTCAGATCAAAATAATAATAATTTAAAAAAAAACACATCTAAATATTGAGAAATAGCATTAAAATTTGTCAAAATGAAGTTCTTAGACAGGCATATTACCAATCAAACTAGTGTTTTAAAGGTACCAAAATTTCAGTATTTGGTACCAATACCAGTGAAAATCCACAGTTCTCAGTACCGATTTCGGTACCAAAACAAAAACATGCTTATAAAAAAATTGGACTATACTTTAATTTAATCCAAACTGTGTACATATTTTATTTTAAAGATTTTGTGGTCTAGGGTAACATTTGCTTTTAGATGCATTTTATATACATTTACACATATTAGTCAAAATTAGCAAGTTAACGTAGGCGATTTCTTTTTTCTTCAGTTTAACACATTACAAATATTTAATGCAATGAACACTGTTGGCCACCCCAGTCACAACTGTCTTGTCTTCTTAACAAGAACCATTGTTTATTTAAACACAGAACGTCTTTACAACCTCATTAAACCAGTGGTTATCCAAACTGTCCCGTAGCAGCCCAGAAATTGTCTCCCTGACCTAACACCCTGAGTTCAACATATTGGGTGTTCTCACTCTGTGAGATCGCAATGAATTTTGATGAGTGATTCTTTTAGTGATAATCACTAAGGGTGGGAATCACAGGGTACCTCATGATATGATACAAATCACAATATTACGATTTTATTCATTAAATTTAAAACAAAATTAAATTTGGGTGAAACTTGTTTACTGTTTTTCATAATTATATTACCGTAGAAAAACTTTAAACACAATTTTTTTTTTTTAATTGCCATATTTGTGTGTTTTGCTTTGGTACCGAAATTAGTACAGAGAACCGTAGATTTTTACTGGTATCGGTACTGAATACTGACATTTTGGTACAGTGACAAAACTAAATCCTATCATACATCACAATATCTGTCTATGAAAACAAATAAAAAGAGAAAACTTGCACTTGTCAGGCCTTTTCACAGGCATTTTAATTCTGATAAAAATTTATAGAAAGCATCACAAAAGTTCTGTAAATCAAATTTAACGTGTTAAGTAAATTAATCATTTTATTCTTGGACTTATTAAAAGCTTACACATTTATTTGTATGCAAACCAACACATTTAACTAGTTATCAACTTATTAACTAGTTATTAACTAGTGTGTATGTCATTATATATATATATATATATAAACCTAGTACATTTCAAAGTTTACCTGGAGTGTTTTCTCAACCTTTCCTCTCATAACAACGGAGCCCCACACATGAAATAGCCATTCACATTTCACATCGCGACTTCTGCACGCTCAATTATGGCTCTGACAAGGATTTGTTTCCTCATCCATGCCATAGGTGCAGATTTATGTTTCTGCAGGTTAATGCCCACTGTCCACGCTGCATTACAAACACTTGAAGAGAGAGAGGATCGAGTTTCGTTGACAAAACTGGACGCGCCGGCGCTGCTCTTTCTCTCTCTCATATAGTGAGGGGAAATCCACCTGCTACACGAGTGGAAAGGTTAGGCTACCCACAGACTCAATATGTGCTCTGCAATGATAGTGTGATCGATGCCCACAGTCCACGCTGTTAGCTGTTCTGGGGCAGTTTTTTTGTTTGCATCTCGAAAGATGCCGGTGCATCTCTGATTTGTTGTTGGTCTACTATTATGCTCGTATTTCTTCTTCGCTGTGAATTTTCATTCATCTGACCATCTGAATCTGGGAAGTGCCTCCACAAGAAGTCCAGAGGTACTGCCGCTCCAGTAAGCCAAAGATCTTTTGCGTGTTAAAAATATTGATACTTGGTGCCAGTGTATCGATAATGTCTCATGAACATCGATTTATCGTCCCACATCTAATAATCAGAGCATGTAAGCGGAGTGAAGCAGCATTAATTTCCCCTCCCTGCTCAGAGCATTTGATGCTGGATTCATAATTCAGCACAGCAAAAAATAGACTCAGTGTGGAAAAGATCTCTGCACAATCTAAGACCACAACAGTGTGCAGTGTGAATATTTTCCGTTAACATGAGTGTGGAAAAAATACGCACCGCATATGCACTGCAAACAGAGTGTGTATGAACCTGGCATAATTAATATGTGTGCGCTTCAAGTGTGCATCAGACGGTGCCGCTGCATGACATGCCAAACCAGCTTGAGACTGTTATTTTGAAACATCCCAATGCAATTATCGTCCGATAGTGATCGGTAGCCAATCAATCGGACCAATCCTAGTTTTAATGAAAAATAATGACATTGGTGTAAATTTGTACCCATTTAACTGTAAAGATATAAAAGAAAACATGCCACAATTTATTAAGCAAACCAGTTTCTGTGGTACTCTTTCCTGTCAGCACTTTATGGCTTGTACACTATTAGCGCAGACCTTTTGACTTAATGTTTGCAATGCATGGAAAAGAAAAAAGGGAGAACCAATAACGCAGCAAATTAAAAACTGCCTAATACCTTGTGGTATTCAGAGCAAGGAAGAAATCTCCAAAACGGAGTCATAAGACATTGTAATCTATTCGGCAAAAGCGCTTGACATTTCAGTGACATTTTCACTTGGTCTCCACCCAAAGCTGGTCAGCAGAGAGATGAAAGAAAGCATTCACCTGTCACCTGTGAAAGACGGCTCCAAAATCTCACTACTTCATCAAATCCTACGGCAGACGTCCAACTCTACTGCCATCCCAAAACACATCATGCAAACTAGAAAGCAAAAAATCCTTATTTGCTTCTTTAAAGAACGCATGTTCCAGAGCTGCCGTTCTGGTCGGGATATTTCTTTTTTCAAAAATGGCTCACGAGATTGTATCCAACTTTTAACCTGTATAACAAATATACCTACTAGGCAACAGCAAAGCCTAAAAATGCATAACAAGCAGTATGATCCAAACCTTAAGTATTATTTAGATTTAACATCCAATTTAATATCTTTAACAACGTCTCGTCTAATCCAGCAAATTTGGTGCAAGGAAAAACACCTCATCAAAAGGCATCATATTGCACTGGCGCATCTGTTACTGTGATAAATATCCAATACGTGTGACATTTACAGCATTGAGGTCAGTATTATGATCAAACAGTAGCTAACAAGGTATCAAAAAGGTCATGTTTGGGTTTACTGGTTCCTGCTAAGTAATCACATGTTTGTGAGGAGCTTTGCATTGTCATCCTTTCCCGGATCTCTTCCTGATGAGTATCTTTCAAAGTCTATTCAATCATCACCTTTATGTTGTTCAAAGACTTTAGATTTCTGTGGAACACAAAAGGAAATTCTATGATGAGATTTTTTTTACATGCATATACAATGGACGAGGACAGAGGCTTTCAAGCCAATTCAAAATAACTTTTCTATAAATTTTAAAATGTAATTTATTCCTCTGATGCAAAGCTGAATTTTCAGCATCATTATTCCAGTCTTCAGTGTGACATGATCCTTCAGAACTCATTATAATATGCCGATTTTCGTTGTGCTGCTCCATTTTTTTCCCAAACAATACATTTATTTACGATTATTTGAGAAAGTTCGAACCAACAGCATTATTATTTAAAACGGAAATATTTTGTAGCATTATAAATGTTTTTCTATCACTTTTACGCAAAAGAATGCATCCTTCAGTATAACCTTTTAATTAAGAAATTTAATTAATTACGGTAATAATTATAGAGCTACTGTATAAGCATCTTTGGGCCAGTCCACATCTCCCTAGTGGCCATACAGACCACTCCAGCAACCATTTAGCACTGAGTTTTGAAAAAAACAAAAGGTTTTTTTTTCTGACAGCAGCTTGAGGATAACTGTACAAGATCTGCTGCATATTTGCATCTCAACTCATCTTGAACTGTTAAGTACTGTATCTGATGTGGGCTCTTTCCTGTGTGAAGACATTTGCAGTAAGCTCTATCTACTCTAAATGTAGCTGAAATGCAAAGTACAAGGCTGGTGAACAACAAGTCCTGACTGGGTAATTAAAGAGCTGGGAAGAAAAAAGGCTAGGCAGACTGACTGGAAACCACTACCAGCCCTTGAAGAAACATCTGTGTTAAAGGAAAACAAGGTAATTATATGGAAAGTGGGAGGAACTGCTAAAGTATTTTCCCTTTAGAGAGAGGCGCTTTGTCTGCCACTGCAGCATCCTTCTGTCCAAAAAGACCACAATAGTGGAAGACTACAACCAGACCTCTCCATACACGTGTTCTGCACATAATCCATGTTTATACTGGCTTTCGGATCTTTCTTTTCTCGTCTTGGTGAAAAATGTTACATCTCTTCAACAAATTTGCTTGGTATTTTTATTCCAGTTCACTGCTGTTGTCAGGAATTTGACGTTCCGGACACAAACCTTTTTGTAGACAAGGTCATTATCTTCAGAGTCCAGCACAATCAAAACCCCCTGCAATGACCAGACTCCATTTTTCATTGTGAACGTGAGGCAAAGGGAAAACCAAACATACACAAACACACCCTGAAGCCAAATGGCTTTTTCTTCTTTACTGTAAAACATGAACCAGCCAAGATTTGAAGCCTACAGGTACAGAATGAATGCTGGGTGACCCCTCTCTACTTAACTGATAACAACCAGAAAAAAGCTTTGTGATGACAGATCCCTGGATAGTACTGACAGACAGACCAAATGTGAAATTCAGTAAAAACTGGTGAAGAAATTATTTGTTTGATTTGTGCACAAAACATACTCTACATAGAGGTATTGCGAAATGCAGCAATTCATAACTCAATGCAAGTTGCATTCTCAGCATTACCACAAGAGGCACCATAATCAGTGTAAACTGTCTGCTATATGTACATTTCTCTTTCAGGAGAGCATTTCCCAAGAGCATCATCAAGCTATGGCCGCAAGTAAAAAAAAAAAAAACTCAGTCCATGGCACTCAAAAATACTGTGAAAAAAGTAAAAACCTTTATTCACATGGCCTCAACACTAAAATCAACGCACATACAAAAGGGGCTGACTCGCCTTCATCAGGGTGTCCTTCATCAAGTATGATCGCAAGTCTGTTGTTACCAACACAGTTCAATGTTTCAGTGCTTCCTGAAGCCAACAAAACATTCCCAAACTGCATCGCATAGCTTTGTGGTTGCAGCTATAGTCTCAACCTATGGTTAGAAGCATATTTTCTTGTCGTTTACGACATGTGGGAGCAAACAGCTTAGCTAAATGAGCAAAACAAGAATTACAATCTGTTTTTCATTGAATTGGATCATCAAAAGGTCAGCAGCAGCAAAGACATGGGTTAATAAAATGGGAAAAATACATGAAGGATATTTGTGTTACCTAACATTTAAAGGGGTCATATGATGCGATTAAAATGTTTCCTTTCTCCTTGGAGTGTTACAAGCTCTTGTTGCATAAATAAGATCTGTAAAGTTGTAAAGACTAAAGTCTCAAATCCAAAGAGATATTCTTTATACAAGTTAAGACTTGTCACCGCCCTCCTAAAAAGGCTTGTTTTAACACGTCCCCACATGTCTACATCACATTGTGGGAAGAATCTAATAAAGCCACCCGAATGTTAACGCAAAGAAAGAAGGTAACTTTTATGCAACGGCGCCATGACGTGGAGATGCTGTATTTCATTGTGGAAATGAAACTACTTTATTTGGCCTTCCAAAAGAGGACTGTATCCGCTTCATCATGCTTGGAGCTGATCCGTGCTGGTCACTGAGGAAATACAGCCAACTTCGTGCTGTGGATCACCAGATTGGCTTTTACCGTGGACGAAGTGGAGTCCAGCCCGGGAACGTCATATGTGGCTGCCGCAAGCCCTAGGCCGTTCCTCACTCTTTGCAATGACAGTCTGACGCTTCTGACTCACAGTCCGTAAGTACGTTTTTAATATGTTAAGAAATTGCCACTGATGATTCAAACTAGGGGTCCACAATATATTGGCCGTTTATCAATGTGCATCTGGTCAGTAAAGCCAGTTATGTAATCAACGGTAAATACCATCAGGTTTGTGAGTTTTACCATCAGGTTCAAGCTTGTCAGTTAACAACGGCTCTGTGTAGTAACAGCTGCTCTATGTGAAATCACGCACCTGATGGAATTTACTGCTGATTAGAGAACCGGCTTTACTGACGAGATGCGCATTAATCATCGGACGATATATATTGTGCACCCCTAATTCAAACGAGTTGAGCAGTGTAGAGTAGCGCTTGTCTTTCCTCCAATCACAAATGCAGAAATGGTTTTATGTTTACATGGCACGATATGCAACACAACTCATAAAAAGACATTAATGTACCGTATGTGGAAAATAATGTGTTTTTTTTACCTTGAACTGCATAAGCATTTCATTACACCAAATACACAAAACAATGTTCTTTTTAGCAATATCATATGACCCCTTTAATTATTGAAGGTTTGCATCATATTCAGAGTTTGCTTTTCACTGTTTTTAGAGTAGATATCTAGGAAAGCACGAGAGCCGATAGCCGATATAAAGCCGATTTATTAATATTTACGAAATTTATATTTAAATGATTTGACAATGGATTAAAAATAAATTTGTAAAATAAACATACTTGTACTTTAGATGACAAAGTATTTTGCACAAATAAATAATTATTTAATAAAAATATAATTAATAAGGAAGTAACCACCGTAACCAACAAGGCACTTGTGCATTGGGAATCATATTTTTAAAATAAAGCCAAGGTAACACTCATTTTACATAAAGCATGCAATGAAAATGATATAAATATGACAGTGGGCAAATGCATAAAGCGCAGCATAATTTGAAATCATGTTTAAAGAATTAAATTTAACACAGGCCGTCCGTCACACAGAAAACAAGCGATCATGCTGATTAAAAATTCACACTTCACAAGATCTCACAGCTGGATTCGACTAAGTTTGCAATGTTTGTGAAATTAAATATTCATTGGTCTTTCAAAGATTTGTTTAAACGAAATAAATGCGTATTTGCTTAATGCTGATGGCAAACGAGAAAGTATTATAATGTTTGCATTTCTATTACTAATAATATAAAATCAATCGTTATAATACTTTTTGTATACATTAATTCCTTTAACCATTCTATCTGATTATTAGACAGACCTGTTAACAACGACAGTTAACAAGAGAGACAGTGAGAGCACTGTGTGCTCTAGTGCTGCCTTTCTAAGCGCAATTAAAATATAGGTCCGGTGCATAGTCAAAATAAAATCCACCTCGAACACATTGGCCAAGCAGAAAACGTTTCGGCCGATGCAGATATTTGCAAAAATGCCAAATATCGGCCATGGCGATATATCAGCCTTGGCAAAATATCGAATCTGTTTTTGTGCAAGTGAAATGAGTAAATGCAATCAAATTAAGTTTCTAAATATAGTAACCATCATGTTTACACAGCACACACAACGACTCTGCATTTCCTTACGATATCGCTTAACAAGGAGACAGGAGGAGAGCTGCCAGTCAATAAATGGGAAAACAAGGTAACCAGAATTTCTTATTTGAAAAAGTAACTCAGATTTAAAAATAAAGCAGATTTATTTTAACAGCCGCCTTTGCTCATTTGCTTATTGGGAGCCAATAATAGTGGAGGGCACTGTACCAACCTACACTTAATGTCATCTCTAGGGTTGCAAAAAGGTGGAAAATGTCCAGTAAATTTCGGAAACTTTCCAGGATTTTTTGTAATCTTCCAGGAATTTTTAGAATATAATTTTCCACCCCTTTGCAACACTAATCATTACTATAGCATCCAACACATAAGATATTGACCACACACTGTCTTAAAAAGTGGATCAGATCTCAACAGCTGCAAAACCTGGCCTATGAACCAGGCAAACACTAAAACACAACTAAGTAACTTACCTTTCTGGCAATGGTTGGAGGTCCAGCATCTGTAATTTTCATTGCTGTTGAAGTTCGTCTTGATACACAGAGGGTTGTCCTCCATGATTCCCGGGCAAACATCTCCGCACTCCTTTGGCTGCTTATTTACATCAATGAAAATGTTAAATTCAGCATCCATAATGAGAGACCAGTCTATAGATTCCAGGTAGCAGAGCTCTGGATTCTTCGCAATTCGTATCGCGCCCCTCGTGATGTTCCGCAGGTTGTACAGGCCGATGTCCTTCAGGCTGGTTAACTCAAATATGACCAGGGCGTTGTTGTAGAACAAGTTACGGCCCCGGATCACGGCGAGGTTTGGAAAGAGGGTGCTGAGGCTGACCAGCCCGGATACGCGGAAGAGGAGAAGATAATCCGTAATCATGGTCAGTTTGGGGAAACTGAGGGTGCGGAAGACCTCCTGGTTGTTATTGTTTTTGCTTCCAATGAGGAGGATCTGCAGGTATCCCTCAACCACCGTACAGTTCTCCAGCCGCTTGAAATTACTGATGTCATTACCAATATCAATGCCTGGACCACAGACTGGAAGGAGAAAAAAAAAATAATAATAATTACAAGATAATCAATATTCAACAGTCACAGCTTGGTAGAAAGAGATGACTCAAAAAAATTGACCTTAAATGCTTGAATTCAAGGAAACATAACAATTTGGAGGTTAAAATAAAGTTTCGGTTATGAATCACAGTCAGGGCAGACATTTAATTTGTTGCGTATGTGAGGGAACTTTGTACAGTCATTGAACAGACTACACAGTTCCCTTACATACTCATCAAATGAGTTGTACTAGTTTCTTAAAGAGACAAAATGTCCAAAAATGCACTTATTCTTTCGTAGTTTCAAATTTCATTCTTCAGTGGAACACAAAAGAAAACATTTTTAATGTCTTAGTGTGTTTTTGCGTCCATACAATGAAATTCAATGGGGTCCAATGTTATTTGTGTTCAAAAAATCAAGTTTTTAATGTCTCGGTGAATTGAATTATTGGACCATATATAAAATTATTATTTGGTCCCCAACATTTTTCAAAATATCTTCTTTTGTGAATATTTAGGTTTAGGTTTAAACAACTTGATGGAGTAAATTTACACAACAATATAGAACGAGCACTAAAACAAAACGGTCAACACAAGCATACAAATGACAAGTTTCAACCACATGCAGTTTTTCTTCTGCCAGTGACACAGTGCCACGAGGGAGCTTTTATAAGACACATTTTAGCATTTTTATGACAGGTATCCTGAGACAGACATCTCTGCTTGCACTTACCACCCATTAAGTTGTTTATTTTCAACAGCGCCATTTGCCCACAAGCTAATCACAAAGAGAGATTCTAAAACATTTAAGCTGAGCTGAAAAATGAATCCTGGAAAATGCAGGAAGATAATTATAGAGCTCTTGAATTATAGATCCTTAGTGAAACTTTAAAAGATAACATTACCTAAAAGTTTATAACCCTTTAAATCTCAAATACCACTCTCAGAGGAAAAGGCCTACTGCTTCCTCTTTCTTTTAAAGCCATCCTTAAATCCTGATTTTAACAAGTATGCATTGGTGAATTTTATCCATTTTGCTAGAAAATGGAATTAAACTAGGGTTAAAACAAGCATCTTTCACTACCCTGGAAGACAGACAGCACCCAGCCTGTCTGCGGACTCTAACATTTTCACACCGCTGAGTAAACAGTGCTATCTTTATTGCTTTGATGGCGCACCAAATCTCATGTTTACACTTGATAACCCAATTCCAGCCTGCCATTGCGAACTCTCGTAGGTAGCAGAGTGAAAGCATTTGGAAATTAGGTCATAAACTGATGTCATCGTTTAGAAATGAAGCAGAAAAAAACCTTAACCCAGGCTAGTAAATCCTAACACTTCAGACTCTACATCAAAACAGATTGCGACAGAGCGCTTTCATATGAAAACAGAACCACAAAACAAGACAACCTAACAGAGCTAAAAGAGAGTCAGACAGTACTTTGATAGTTGCCTCAATTCATCATTTCAATGCTGAAATCAAATGTTTACAAACATCTTGCATGCATAACAAATACATTTCTACTATTGTTTACGTTTATATATCCTTATCAAATATGTACTTAAAATATATTTAAGCTGTCTTAATGTACTTGCAAAAATATTTTAACTCAAACATCAAACTTTTAAAAAAAAATTCTTAAATCATATTTAAAATCACAAATGGTGAATTATAAATGTTCAATACAAAATTGGATTTAGAAGAAAATATTACAGGTGTTTCTTCATATTTGTCTTTCTCCAGAATAATAGGAATATTGCTTTAATTTGGAATCAATTCATGCATTTTTGTCAGGACCACTTTTAGTCTTTTGTGAAATCCTTTTAACTAACAAAAGCAAGATTTTTTTATGACATGTTGATCCTCCAAGAAGTGATTTTTGGAAACGAAACAACAGCACAAACATTAACAATTTAACTGCTGAATTATTTATGTGATTCCATGATGTTAGATAATAAAAATATAAAATAAAAAAAGATTAAGCTGACACTCAACAAATATTGTCCTTGTAAGATTAAAGCGAACGCACAAAATGCTTTAAACCAACCAAAAAGGCAGATCAACAAATAAGCCAATGGCTTGGTCTCAACTTAAGATAAGTCATCCAGGTACAGGTTGTAGGACCTTCCACGAGAGGGCGCAGTACCAAAACAATAACAATCGCGTGGTTTGATGACGCTAAGAAGGAGCGTGGAATGATGGGATTTGTTGTCTTCTACCCAACCGCTGTTGGCCATCAATCCGACGGAAAGATAAATCATGGATTTAAAGGATGAGGTAAAGTTTTATAAACGTTGTGTTTGATGTCATAATTTTCAAACGCGAGTTCACTATTTGCGCAAGTAGATTACATACAAAGTCAACGCAAAGACGCGATCAGACGCGAAGCTCTGTCCATCTAGAAAATTCAACACCGATATTGATCCTCGCTCTTTCGCTTCTCTTGTCACAAACTCTTCTCGGGTTGCTTGGTTGGCCCGTATGTTTGTGGGAGCTGGCCTTGTTGACAGAACCAGCGGCAGACAGTAAACAGTAATTATGTTCCATAAATAAGTAACACAATCCACCATAAAACGTTCAAGAAGAAGTAAATAAGGAACTGCTTGAAGCAAGCTAGTGGTTTGCTGGACGCTAGACACTACTTCCGCAGTTGTCCACGACACTGTTGTCATGTGGTTTCTACGTCAGTAAAGGTGGTAAACAAAGGGTAACTAACGGCATTAACAGCACTGTCCCATGTCACTGTTTAGAATGGGAATTTTCTCATGATTTACAAATAGTTGAAAACATTAGAGATATTGTTAGTAATCAGCTGGAAAAAATATAGAACACTAGCCTAGTGGATTTTGGATATTTTACTTGCGAATATCTTACAAATTGTACCTTTAACCTGAGCCACATTTATACTCCACTGGGAATCTTTTACCATCTATTGCCAAACGAGACAGGTTATACTTAGGATTTCCACTGAGAAGCTCCTCTCCGCCTCACTACCTCGCTGCCCTGCAACCGCTGGGGTTAACAGTAAAACCCAATTACACAGACTTCACAAACTCCTCACTCTTCCAATCAACAGAACCCAGTCTGTTTTGCTAGAGCGGGTGTTTTTACATGTTCTATTTTAAAAAGGCTGATTTTTCCTCTCTCTCTCTTGATGAATCGGGAGGTCTTATTTGCAGTTTACTTGGAAACATGGAAATTTTGTGGTGGTCAAACATGAAGGGAAGCGAAAATTGCTTTTGTAAGAGCTTCCCGGGTTATTGATTTTAAAGAGGAAGAATAATGAAAAGCCTACTAAATATCTTGAATGTTTTTCACAAACGTATGGGCCAGTTTTAGGATCATAAAAGAGCAAAAGACAGATTTGCATGAGAAAACAGAGGCAATTTGCATTCCCCACTTGGGTTAAACTAATATTAATAATGACTAATTTCCAGTATGTTTGCATGCCTTGGTATATATTCCAAAGAAACCATGTAAGCCCACGGCATCAACAACATGAGACACACATGCCCCGCCACACGGAGCACGTCAGTGTTATTCCAACGTGTCGTCATCTAAAATCCCTTGCATTTACTGGCAACCACATCACAGCGTCCCAGCGTATCCTACTAACCTAACAGTGACCGGCCCGCCCCGATAGCAATCTCACTAACTGCAATCACACTTATCAATAAGATCTGTCAGTTATGTTAACCAAAGAAAACAAATAATAATCGTTCCAGCCTTCAGTGTCAAAGTGAAACAGATTTATCAAATCTTTCGATGGACTCTGTTTACATTAGAGCTGTGAGACTACTAAAGTTGTACATACGTTTTTACTGTTCACAAAAATCAAACACTTGTAAAGTCATTCCTTGAACTTGAAATACACATTGAGTTTTAAACTCTCAAGTGAATTATCAAGAGAGTTATTAATGTATTAAGGACTGGCAGACAAGTTAGAATATGGATCAACAACACTGATGCTTTTAATAGCTAATCAAGTCTATTAAAAACAAGATGGTTTGTGGGCTAAATGAACCAGATACTGTCACCAAAATCTCCCGTGCTGCTAACATGGTGGCGACAACTCAGATTTGACTTTCAAATGTAGATCTATACCTACAGGTGCACATAATGGCACTTGTGAACACGAATACACCACACCATAATCCAATATTAGCATTATTTGATAGATACAGTGGCAAAATACCTATAAAATCACTATGATAAATGGCAGTGTTAAAATGACCAAACTTGACTTTGTTGTGTTCTTTCACTTAGCATAGCTGTAACACTCAACAGACACTCCTGTGATTCATAATGTATTTGTTTAAGAAACAATTAAAGGGAATGAAAGCATAAAAACATGCAATTAAAAGCAAAGTAATGGGTTTAGTTTAAAACAGTTGGTCTGGATTTAGAGGCAGTTTTGTTTTGTTTTTTTTGTTTGTTTTTTTAAAGCAAAATGAAAGTGAAGCTTTCTTAGACGAGCAACATTTATGATGTGATGATCTAATCCAAACGACCCATATCACTAGAATAACTTACTTTCTCCATGACAAAGTGTCGAGAGGACCAGGACCAGACCACAAAACAAGGTCCAATATCGCCACTGTCTGCTAGACCTCATTCCTGTACAAAAACAAGGCAAAAACTTGTTTTAAAAAATAATTATAAATATAACAAAACAGGGGAGACAGCTCTCAACCCTTCAAAGTGGATGATGCTTGAAGTCTTTTCAGTACAAAAAAAAAATATATCATTTAAGTTGGTTTATCCAGATTGGTTCCTCCTTATGGAGGGGGTGAAAAAAAAAAGATGCACAGCAGCTGGAAGTAATCAAACAAAACCAATTTCGTCCATCTTCGATGTGTTTTTGCTGGGATAAATGATCCTCCAGACACCCCAGCGAGATTATCCAGCAGACCCAGCCCGCTTTGCCCTCACCATGAGGCGGATTCACCCGCACTGATTCTCGCGCTGCTTAACCGTGTTTAATATTATTCTCGACAGCTTTTCCTCGTCGATATATGTAATAATAACCCAGAAAAACACGTAACGGCTCGATAATCCGCAATTCCATGCTCCATGTCGTGGGAAAATGTGGAAAAACACGTTGTAGGTCTCCACGCAGGCTGGTTTTAGCTGTAGTCCGGTGAAACCCGTTTAGATCCGCTGGTTAAAACAGTCTGGAGGAGTGTGCCTGTCTGTGATCTTCATCAGCTGCAAGAAACCTAGCACTTCTCATCCAGCGTTCTTAAAGGCCTAAAATCGGCGGAGAAACTCCGAAAGATACCAAATAACATCCGTCCAGGCTTTAAAATGGTCTCTCTCTGCCTCCCACCATCTTCAGTCTGAGATTTCAGACCTTGATTTTTCCCTTCGAGACGCGGCCAATGGAGGACACAGATGATGATGAGTGAGGGATCGGATCTGTGTTCATTTAGGAGATGTGAAGGATGTAGAGTAGATCCTGTAGTCTCTCTCCGTTGAATTGACGCTGTAAACAAGGCTCGATCTATCTCTCTCTCACACACACACACACTCATGCATTCACACACATAGTAGGCTAACGTTACATTGGAGAAAGGTGTAAACCCGGACTGGATCACGGAGAAGGATTGGCGTCTGATTTTGGAGGTTTCCAGTGAAAACACTTGAGCGCTGCTGGCTGTGTCTCAGAAGCGCATGTTAGCGCTTCATAGAAGCTGCACTCGTCAAGTGAAATATTTTAGGCTATTTATTATTTGTTACAATAATTGTCACATTTGTTTTTACTGAGAAGTTGGTGGTAAATTTCACAAATAGTTACAAAGAAATTGCAAACGCATTGGAGATTTTTTTTTAATAGTAATTTTGAAATAGTAGCTATTGTTTTATTAAAAAAAATCTTTTTACAGTATACCCAAGTACATAAAACATTATCAGTATTGCATTTCTATAATACAAAATAACAATTTCATACAATGTATGATTACATTCTTACAAAAATGGCACTCTTATCAGAAGAAAGAAAAAGTTATTTATTGCAACATTTATATATATATATATATATATATATATATATATATATATATATATATATATATATATATATATATATGACTTATTTGTTTGGTATTCATTTATTTAAACTACATTCACAAAAAAATAAAATGTATTTTCTACAAGATATAATATTTACAATATTTAGTTATAATAATATTTATTTATTGTCTATGTATGTTACATACACAGATTAAAGTAGGCCTATCAAATTTTCAAGTATTTTTCCTGCAATTCCTTCTAAAAGCTAAAAACACAGTAAACAGCAAGTTTATTGTCGGGCCTCTTTTGTTGTTCTGTTTTGATGTTGAAATCAATAAACATTGCAGCAAAATATAATTAAAATTATTTTAAAAATTTGATAGAATAGCCAAATGAAACTTTATAATACAATTAGTTCTCTCTTAATAGAAAGACAGATTATACATTATTTATATAAACTAGTTTACTTATAAGCTAAACTGGTCATTATTTCCATTAAAGAGCTCTTGGTTTTCAGGCTTTGGTTGAAGTTGTATGTACTGTATTACTAATGTTAGTCTGTTCCTCATCGAGTCATTGCACAAATAACAGCAGGTTTAGATTACTTACTGAAAGCAATATTAACTCAGTACCAAAAGCAAAGGATTTGGGCTACTAGACAAATTATATACATTTAACACTGACACATTATGAGTTGAAACATCATAATGAATAGTTCCATTAAGCTGTTTTCTCTGAGGCATGGCAAAATATGAGAGTAAACGGATGACACATCATCTAGTCATACAGTACATGTCTAGACGAGGAACGCACAGACACAGTTTTAGGAAAATGTTCTTATAAGTAGGTGCTTCTGACATGGTATAGAAGTCTTAAAGAATAGTCAACCCAAAAATGAACATTTTCTTAAAATGTACTTACTGCTGCCACTCCGTCAGTTTACATCTTGTGAGAGATCGCAAGAAACAAATATATCATTAATACGTTTCAACTTCAGCCCATCGCTTCAGGCTAAAATACAGTAGAGGAGTGTTGTGGATTATTGTGATGGACTTTCATTCCGACGGCACCCATTCACTCCAGAGGATCCACTGGTGAGCAAGTTATGGAATGATACATTTTGGTTCTGATGAAGAAACAAACAAACTGTATCTTGGATGGTCTGAGGGTGAGTACATTTTCAGCAATTTAATAAGTGAAACTGCTATCACTTTTTATAAAACAATACTGTATACAGACAAAATAATTGAAGCTAATGAACATAATTTTTACATGCTTTGAAGTGACAGAGCTAGCACATGATAATTTTGTTATCTGAATTTTGTTATCTTTTGTGGTTGAAAATGTTAACAAATTAAATTTATGACATGATGATTCATAAAAATTTCATCAAATATGAGATCCAATGAGTATTTGATAAACAGCCGTCGACATTTTTTTTAACTGGCTGAATTCATCAGCTGCTCCACAGCGTTCAACACTCGCCAGATTTTCCATACTATGACTATATCATCGAGTGATTAATATCTGCAAAGGAAAATTATGTCATGCAAATGTGCTGAAGATTAAAAAACAAGGAAAACCTGAAGCACTTACACATTCAAATTGCAATGTTCAGTGTAGACAAATTAGCCCCGACTCTGAACACCGTATTGTTTTGTATTGTATCAATAAAACTCTCATTAAAGATGTGAAAAGCAAATCTATTTTGAAATCACTTTATTACAGTAGGTTCAAACATCTATAACATTTTTAATATCTCAGGAGATTAAAACATTGGCATATGCATTTGAAAAAATTATAATGGTATAAAATATAAATAAAATAAAAAACATCCAATAAATAAATAAAATATCACTGAATTTATAATAATAATAATAAAAATATATATATTCTTAAGTAAAACAAAATGAATAAAATCTAATTGTTTATACTTACAAATTACTTACATATTCATTTGAAAAAAAAAGATAAATGATGGTATAAAATATAAATAAAATAAAAAACATCAAATAAATAAATAAGTGCATAAAATACATGCATAATTAAGAATATTTTCCCTTCCACATTACATTGTCTGTGACAATAATACTAACTGTAATCATTTTAAAATGCATCTAAAATAAAACAAAAGAAAAATCAAGTAAAGAAATAAAAAATAAAAAATATTTTCAAAATTCCAAATTCAAAACCAATTCTTTTAGGCATAACATTTTTAATAAATATTACAGTTAACTGCCTTCCAATACTGAAGATCTTCATTTAACCCTGTGGCTGATACAGTCCGTTTTCAAACAAACAGGAGATACAGAGCACAGGAAGCTCAGGGTTTGCTTGGATGTTGGTGGTCCTTTCTCTAATGAAACAAGAAAAGCCTTTTTGCCAAAGTATAATCTGTGACAGTCTTGATTATCAGCATAATTACAGAGCTCTTTCGGCCCAAAGAGGAGAGCACAAAAGAATGCAGTGTTAACGCGGCACAAATAACTCGATCCTGGCACAAACATTTAAGCCCTTGTCACATTTCGAAAATTATAGGGAGAGAGCACACATACACCCATTAAACAATGGACTGTACATCCACGGCCACCCAAGACTACAACTACAGCGATGCAGCCTCCAATGAGCACAAACTGTACCAGCCTGCCCTTCCGATCTCCCCACCCGATCAATGTTTTGCCTGTCCTCTTGCATTTGTTAAATCCTCATAAACGGTCCCCATAAAGACGGCACAGAGCCCACCTACCTCGAGCGCCTCTTGCTGCTTTAATTCTCTCTCCGCGCTCAAGTGGAAATAAATGTGTTTACCACCAGCGGGTCACAGATGCTAATGAGCCACAGTTTGTTTTTGAGGAGGAATGGAATTCAGGATGAGATGGGAAAAGGGGTGAAAAATTTTAAATGTGCCCCAATCCAAATATCTCCTTATGTTCATAAAAATACATTTTGTTTATTGACATCAGTGGTTCCACAAAGAACCTTTATTATTCAGGGAACCTTTCTATTCCACAAGAGGCTCTTCATAGTGGTGTGAGCTGTTTATCTAGATGTAAGGAAAGCATTTGACACAGTTAATCAAAAGTTTTAATTTAATTTATCAAGTGAAAAAAAAAAAGAAATCTAACTGAGAGACAACAGCGTGTTCGAGTAGGCAATAAAATTTCACAATTACTTTCTAATTCAGTTGGTGTACCTCAAGGTTCAATATTAGGTCCTTTGTTTTTCAGTTTGTATGTTAACGATAGCCTGATGTTTGTGCAACTACTGTAAATTGTCATATGTATGCTGATGATACAGTTATATACCTGCATGCTAAAAGTAAAAGAATTGTCAGTAGAAATGGTTAATATTACTAACTGGTTAAAATTATGTGTATATGTTAATGTTAGAAAAACTCAAAGTCTGCAAACAGAGATCCAGAACCAGATGTTACAGTAGCAGGTAGAAGGATATCAGTAGTCCATGAGTATAAATATTTAGGTATAATACTTTACTCACAACTTACATTTAAAAAAAAAAAGTTTACAAATTTGGGAATAGAATTACATTTAATTTGGCAAATTTTTGACATATAAGGAATAATTTAACCACTGAGGCTTCAAAGTTATATATTAATCATATGATCTTTTCACACATGAATTACTGTCTCACCAGTTGGACACAGACTCCATAAACCGGCTTTGAAAACATTGGACAAAAGGTCCAATTCATATCATCACTATACAATTTTAACTACTGTATAAAAAAAAAAACTCAGATTCCAGATATTCAGATAGTTGTATCTTAGCCAAATATTGTCCTATCATAACCATACATCAATGGAAAGATTATTTTTTCTGCTTTTTTTATTCAGGAATTGACCCTTATGACTGATTTTATGGTCCAGGGTCCCAACTATATAAATACAAAATGAAAATGTCAGAATTGACAGAACTGTTAGATATAAACAGTTATCTTTTTTTATCCCATGGCAGACACAAGCTTTCACATACACAAGACTCATTTGTGTTGCCAGATCCTGCAAAAGAAAAACAAAAAAACGCAAAAAGAAACAAAAGGAACAAGCCCACAACAAACATAAACAAATCCAAATGCTTTACACTGAAAATAAGACTTAAAAATAACAACTTTAACAATTTTAACTCAATAAACTTTAAAAGCACTTATACAATAGGTGGATATGCCAAACAAGTTGACTCTGTTAGTGGTGGTTAAGTTAAAATGGCAGAACCTAAGGAATCTTTGGTCAGTATAATGTTACTTAGGTCAAAAAGAGTGGATATTGCTATGGTTACCATGGAATCATCACAATTTTAAATTGTGCTGCATACAAACACTGAACAATATTTTAGGGGATTCACTCCCGTATTAAAAGCATCTGTCATTCATGACACTTTACACTGTGTGACCTAAGAGAAATATGAGCTGTTTAAAAATTATTTGAGGAACCTAAAATGCTTCTTATATGGTACTGCTGCAGAAGTTCCCTTTTGGAGCTTTTATTTTTAAGCGTGAATCAAACACAAAAATACGCAATTCGGAATTAATAGAAAGTAGTGTATTATGAAATGCCTTAGAATCTCCTTGAGAATGGTTCTAGGGAGTTTTTTTTCCCTTTTCTTGAATCAAGCGAGCAGTCAGATTGCGGCAGACGTAGGCAAAGATTAGTAATCCTGTCGTATCTGAAGTATATAACCATGCTGACTGACTTGTTGGCTAAACAACACGTTGCTTTTTTTGTTATTGTGCAAGTCGTGGGTCATCTGGACATCAAATGCTTATAATCAAGGATCCCCCTTACAAAAACACTTCAAACACTACACTTTTAGAAAGATGGACTGTACAGTCGCTGGGTCAATATGTATTATGTTGTAGGGATGCATAGTATTACACTCAGAATGCATTATACTAATGCAATTCACTCTGCAGCTAGGCTTGATTCATAATACTGGCACGATAACAAGCCAAAGCACTGGAATAGACTCCCTTCTAACCCAAAAAGGCTTTATAGAAATCACACTGGAACTAACTGAATATTATGTTACTAGTCCAATGCAATAAATTACAATTTAACCCACATATTTATTTGTAGAGACTTGGCCAAGTTGTATTCTGAGATGACTTTTTAGTCAGAT
This sequence comes from Carassius gibelio, assembly GCF_023724105.1. Lineage (NCBI taxonomy): Eukaryota > Metazoa > Chordata > Actinopteri > Cypriniformes > Cyprinidae > Carassius > Carassius gibelio. The sequence goes on from NC_068402.1 coordinate 7,680,332, forward strand.
CAGCAGAGGGCGCCACAAAACAAAATAACAGTCTTCACCGCTGGACCAGAGAGAGAGAGAGAGAGAGATCCATCACTCACTTTGATTTCAAAATGTGAAGAAGTGGTGGTTGTTTTTGAACTTCAGGTTTAGAGTTTATAGCTCCTGAATAAGCGGTTGTGTGTTCAGTGCTGCAGTGGAATAATGCTCATGTTAATCACCACTTGACCATCAGTCAAGCTGGAGATTAACTCATAAAAACAAACTATCATACATTTTAGTATTCTAGGCATGCAAGTAACTTTTGATGGTGTTACGAATTCAACAAAAGGCTTCCCCCACAGCAATAAGTTCAACCAAATGTCAGTTTTGGATTAAAAATGACATTTCACAGCACAGAGAATGATATTAATGAATTCAGCATGAGCAAGGAATGAGAAAAGCGTAAGAAGAATCATCAGACTCTCTGAACAGGAACTCTGGATTTCAGCTATGACACTAGGAGGAAAAGTATATTCAGAAAAGAGAGAGAAAATAAAAAGAGAACATAACAAAAAGAAAGGGAGGGATGTTAAAATTTGTTACTGATGTTAATTATTATTTATTTTTTTTACTTAACACTAATGCCTCAAAAACTAAATATTAAAGATGGTTATGTTGCAAATCTTTCTTCGTCAGAAATATTCACTGTAGCAGCACAAATTTCGGATGGACCGATTCCTGTAAACCGCATTGCAGCCAGTCAGTCAGTTTAAAGTTCACAAGTTTAGAAAGCTCTTGCGTTTTTTGTGTACAATATACATCAGACGGCAGGTCAACAGACTGTGTGCGGTAGATGGGTGCTCCGTCTGAGACCGAGGGTCTATTTGACAGTGCTTTATCTAAACACTCCCTGTGATGTCTCAAAGGTCACCGAAGGTATATACATATACAGTGCCTTGCGAAAGTCACATTTTGTTATGTTGCTGCCTTATTTTAAAGTGCTTTAAATAACTTTTTTCCCACATCAATCTACACTCCTTACACCACAATGGCAAAGGCAAATTTGTTAACAATAAAACTTTAATAATTCCATTGCATAAGTATCCATACCCTTATTTTGGACGCTTGAAATTTAACTCAAGCATTCATATCGCTTGTTACTATGATGTTACTAGATGTTCTCTCAATAAAATGCCTAACAGCTAAAAATTCCTATCAGACCAAACACCAAGCCCTGAGGTCAAAAAACTGCCCGTAGAGCTGAAAAACAGGATTGCATCAAGCCACACATCTGGGGAAGGGTTCAGAAAAAAAATCTGCTGCATTGAAGGGTCACAGAAGCATGTAGTCTCCATTACTCTTAGTGGAAGAAGTTTGAAACAACCAGGACTCTTTCTAGAGATGGCCTTCTGGCCAAACTGAGCAGATGGAGCGGGCTTTGGTTTGATTGCTGACGAAGAAGCTGTTAGTCACTATAGTTGATCTCCATGATCATATGTGGAGATGAGAGAAACCTACAGAAGGACAAACATCACAGCAACACTTCATCAGTCTGGGTTTTATGGCAGTGTGGACAGACTCAATCCTCTCCTTACATGACAACACACTTGGAATTAGCAAAACAAAAAAGCACCTAAAGGACCCTCAGACTGATAGAAACAAGATTCTCTGGTCTGATGAACCTCAATTACAAACATCATGTTTGAAGGAAACCAGCTCTGCTCATCACCTGCAGAGTAGCATCCCAAAACTAAAGTGTGCTAGAAGCAGCCTCATGCTTTGGGGCTGTTTTTCAGCAACAGGGACTGAGGGACTCGTCAGAGTAGTAGAAAAACTCAGTTTACCAAAATATTGAGATAGCCTTAATGAAACCTAGTCCAGAGCATTCAGAGGCTCAGACTGGGCAGAAGGTTCACTCTTAAACAGGACAATGACAAACACACACAGCAAGAGTAGCTTATAGACAACTGTGTGAATGGCCTTGAGTGGCCCAGAGAGAGAGAGAGAAATGAAATGATAATTTCTGTAATTAAATAATTGGCATTTATATAGTGTCTTAACACAAAAGCAAACTGTTAAAATATTTTCTTTATTTTTTTTAACTTGACATTTTTTAAATGTGACTTTTTGCACAAAACAATATTCAGATTCTTTCTCTCAAAATAAATTTTATTATCAAATAAAAAGAAATGAAATTAAACTCATGATTTCTGAATGTCTTTGGAAAGCACAATTAAATAGAAATAGAAATTTTATGAATGTGAATAACAACAACAACAACACAAAACATTATGTGAAAGTCTTAAAAATGCAGCTGTTACAGTATTAGCACCTAGGGCTATTATTATAGTATTGTAAAAGCTATACAAGCTATTATATGCCTCCTACTTTGCTCTACAATTCACAAGTCAACAGCTCGATTCATGCCAGTCCTTGGACATTAATATTGAAAAACACAAGAGAAATGTTTCGAAATGCAAAACTCTGCACTTACTTATCATCACCATTCACTCAAGAGAAAGAACACCACAATAAACAACAGAAACTGAAAGACAAGAAGATAATGAACACCAGCTGTTCATGCTCTCATTTACAGGTCAGAAATGATGTTTGTCTGATGGTCTCTCTAAACTTCTCACAAGTGAAAAATCCCGCAGATAAAATCACTTCGTGAAAGAGGTTACATAACACACAATAATAGACAAGACACAGTGCCAGCCGTCAACAACTCATGAGTTCAGAGACAGAAAGATCTGCTCTGCTCTGCTCTAATCTGCCCTCAGAGGTGAACAGAGTCAGGCAAATGACCATCTTGCATTCATTTGCACACAGGAAATGAGATTCATGTTTTGAGGCCAAGGTATTTGAACTTAACCACCATGAACCACAGAGACCAAAATGTTCTACAAGTGGTGAAATTTTGTTGTGAAACTATAGTAATACAAACCAGTTTAGCCATACTGTCCAATTCTGCCACAATCAGCACATTTCTTTTTCAAATATTTACAGCCATTGTTTTATTTTTCATACAAAGCCTAAGACATTAACTTAAAAGATAGGGATTCTGCCATTATTTACTCATCATAGTGTTATTTTAGTATCATTGATTCAAGAGTACTATTATAAAAAAATACTGTTATAGTTTTTTGCTGACATTTTAACTAGATCTTATTTTGTTTTCTGTTTGTTTTAATTTTAGTTAAGGTTTGAGTCATTATACTGTGGCTTTTGCCATTTTTATTTTATATTTTTCCATATTGATTCTTATTTATTAGTTTTTTTGGTAACACTTTATTTTAAGGTGTCCTTGTTACACATGTTAAATGTACTCAATATTATCATAACAATTAATTATGCATTATTACATGCGAGTAACCCTAAACTAAACCCTAACCCTAATCATAAGTCCATGTAGTTAATTAATATTACTCAGTACATAAATGCATAATTACACTGTAATAAGGACACCTTAAAATAAACTGTAACCATTTTTTTAATTAGTTTTAGTTCTTTTAGTACTTCAATAAACTTTAATTTATTTTATATATACAAAATAGAGCAACAAATATTTCAGTATTTCAGTTCAGTACTCAGTATTTCAAGTTTCAACGTTTTTTTGGCCACACAATTAAATTCAATGAAAACTTCAGAAACTTCTGGCAAATACCATTAGAGACCACCTAACTAAAGTACAAATTGTTTTCATTTAAGAGCTGTATAAATCTGAAACTGACAATGTTGAAGTAATACACTGGCATGGAAAAAGCGTTTGGAAATTTGCAAATATAAAACATTTGGTTCTTCTTACTAAGTACACATTGTAAGTACACATTGATCAAACTTACTGTACTTTGAAAATGAGGAAAAGTTTTGAAAAGTAGCCAGTAAAAACAATGCACCTCAGACATGTCCTTCCTACTTAACTAACATAAACTGAGATATTCAGGTATTATTTATCTGCACGCACTCCCTTTTCAAGCCTTAACTGATGTGTGCATTTGTTGCAAACTGTACTTTCATGTTAGCCACTTAAAAAGTGTCTTAAGCTGTGAATTTTTGGTTATTGCAGTTTGAATCCCAGAACAGCAGGACTTGCAGGAAATTGCTTTTCTGTGCAGGAAATATCCCTGGAGAGTCCATCACCAGTTAAAGCTGCAGTAGGTAACTTTTGTAAAAATGTATTTTTTTACATATTTGTTAAACCTGTCATTATCTCCTGACAGTAGAATATGAGACAGATAATCTGTGAAAAAAATCAAGCTCCTCTGGCTCCTTCCAGTGGTCCTATTGCCATTTGCAGAAAATACATCACTCCCGTTAAGAAACAACCAATCAGAGCTGCGGTCCGTAACTTTGTTTTTGTTCAAAATTTATATAATAAGCGAGTACACCATGAATCCATTTTCCAAACCGTGTTTTTAGCTTGTCCTGAATCACTAGGGTGCACCTATAATAAGTGTTTATATTGGGACTATTTTAGATTGCTTCGGGGGTACCGCGGCGGAGTAACCCAGTACCTTTGTGATTCTTCATAGACATAAACAGAGAGAAGTAGTTCCGGCTACGATGTTCTTCCGCAAGACGCAAGCAGTTCTGTTTATTAACCGCTAGAGCGTCAAAAGTTACTGACCGCAGCTTTAATAGAGGTAGAATATAATTTCTAACCTATATTAGGTGCAACGGTTTAATGTGTGCAACGACATATTCACCCTTCAAAACATTCCCATCAGATTTAGAGTTAAAAACATCATAACTTGTTTGAATATGAGGCTCACTTCTGGTTGTGAACATTTCCATCAAGACTTGCTCTGTTTATCTGCTTTGCATTCCCTGTGCACTGCATTTCAGCTGAAATGGTTTATTGTATCCTGTTTGGAAAACACTATCACATGCATACCGAGAACAGATGAGTTTCTATAAGTTTTGCCATCAATTCCACCCTGATCTTTGTTGTATTTGAACTCTTAAACTATCTGAAATTTGCACTTTAACATTTGCATTTAGCAATTCATCAAAATGTAAATAAACAGTAATCTTGAATTCTCCATTAATCCAGTTATCCTGAAAAAAGTATTCTGGTTTCCACAAAAAAATATCAATCAGCGTAACTGATTTTAATGTTGATAATAAAAGAAAGATTTCTGGAGCATCAAATCAGTATATTATAATGATTTCTGAAGGATCACGTGACACTGAAGACTAAAGTAATGATGCTGAAAATACAGCCCTGCATTAAAAATGATATTCAAATAGAAAAAACTAAATATTTAAATTGTAATGGTATTCACATAATATTGTTTTCACAGTATTTTTGATCTAATAATTGCTGCTTGAGTACATAGATGTACGTACAGTATGTATATAATTGCACATACTTAGGGTTAACGATTTTGAGCAAATATTCAACTTTTTCTGTTTTTTTTTTGTGCCAAAAATACAAAATCTAGCCACAGGACAGAAATCTAAATATCTCTTAACATCTTAATTTACTCTTGAGAAAAGCCTTTGTAATATCCAATGCACCTTTATTAGAGGTTGAGAAGTGGTCTCAAACTGTGCTCATTAAACATAACAGAGCCTCTTGAGGTATGCAAAAACATAACAATAAATGCTTTAGAGTGATCATATTTCCCCCCTAAAACCCACTCGAAAAAAGATTTGTTAGAGAATTCACAGTCCGTGTGCATGTGTGCATGTGAGAAAACCTGAGCTTAATTTCGCCCCTCCTCCCAAATGGGAATGAGTGTGTGTGTGTGTGTGTGTTTGTTTTTCCCATCAGCCTCATCATATTCACAGACTCTCCCACTTCTATGCCTTTCCCTATGGATACCTGGTATGTGCACTTTTACTCTCTTCTGTTCGTCAGGCGAGCATGTGTGTTCATTTATATGATTTGACTTGTATCTCACACAAGAACTAAGAAGAAGTCTTTCTACAAAAGCTAGAGAACTGCTGCAAGATCTCTGTGCTCCTGCGCTGCTGCGTGCATGGCTTTCCAGACAGAGTGATTTAGCATATGGTCAACGGATGAGATGGGTTTCTTTGGTTTGGACTGCAGTGTGGGTGTTTCATATTTTAGAGGGTTGCAGAGAGTTTGTTAATGTATATTTAGTTGCCTCAAATAACTTCCAGGTGGAGATTGTCGTACGCAGTAGAGCGAAAGGCTATTAGCTGTCATATAGGAGTTTATGCAAAATGGTTTTACAGCTGGAAGGTGAGAGCAAAATATTCATATCAATGATTGCATGAATTTGTATATACAAAACCATGATATGCATTAAAGACTTTGGCATACCTGTTAAGATCAGTTCAGACCAGCATGAACATTCTATACTGGTTTATATTCAGATCTAGCTAGTGGACTAGTTTAAATATATATATATATATATATATATATATATATATATATATATATATATATATATATATATATATACATTTTCAGGTACCTTGATGAAAATCAAATTTACATATACATAAAAATCTTATATATATACATATAATCAATAAATACAAATGCTGCCTTGACAACTACATGAAATATGTTTGTATGCTGGAGTACTAAAATTACTCAAATCAAATCAAATAAATTATAGCATTTTTTATGGCACAGCATATTTGTGTAATAATTATAATTTCATTGCCCCCTTATGCAACCACAGCAGTTTTTTTCCAATGCAAAAACATCTGCAAGTTGAACTTTCACATACATTTCCCACTTACAGTACGAGGACAAAAACGATTCTTCTTAAGAAAATGCAGCTCATGGTATCTATTGGTTTAATTGAAAATGAATCAGCTGGACAGGGAAGGCATCCCATCCCAATCTTTCCTGCTCCAGTGAGATGATCCATTCTGTGTGCACCTAAAATCTGTTCAAGCTTCCAGGCCAGATCATTTTTGCTCATATTTCTGCTTTCTAACACATACACAGATTTTAAGTGTGTATGTGTATGTTTTGAAACTAGTGAAATAAGACGGTAGGCAGTCTATCTCATTTTCCTTGTTTGGAAAAAAGCAGTGTGGAGACTCTGCAAAATGTCTTTTTTTTTAAGTCATTCAATTTTAAATGTCACGAGGGTGAGTAAATATTGACATTTTACTGTTTGGATAAACTATTCCTCATTTCCTCATAGGTATACATATAACCGAAGATAGGAAGCATCTATTTGTTTTTGCTCAAGGCAATGTCATGCTAGCATCATCTCAACAACACTGCAAAGAAGTAAAACGCACATAAAGGACACCACTGATTTCTCAACTCAAACCACAGTGGACAATGGGGAAAGGATATTACATCAGCAGACATCTGGCCACTGCAGCCATGGTGCTGGCCGCAATAGCCTTGCTGACCATCATTGCATTATCAGTGGTTTATAATCGAGAAAAGTCCAAAAATGCAGCAAAACTCACCAACGCAACTACAGTGCCAGTACCCCCCACCCCGAAGACTTCCAACGAACCTTGGGACAAATACAGACTGCCTGATACTCTGTCTCCAGAGTACTACAATGTGACTCTTTGGCCCCGTTTGGTGAAGAACGCCATTGGGATGTATATTTTCACCGGCGTCTCTGGAGTGATGTTTACTTGTGTGAAGAAGACAGACCTGATATTAATTCACTCCAACAAGTTGAACTTGACTCTGTTTAAGGGGCACCATGCAAAACTCACGGGTCAGAGCGGCGTAACGGCTCCGGCCATAAAGACAACCTGGTTTCAGAGGGAAACACAGTACCTGGTGATTCAACTGGAGGGGAAACTGAAGCCTGGCAAGTCCTACTGGCTCTACACAGAATTCACAGGAGAGCTCGCTGACGATCTGGAGGGTTTCTACAGGAGTGAATACACGGAAGATGGGGAAAAAAAGTGAGAAGTTGTTTTAGGACGCAATACAGTTTCCCTAAAAAGTACATAGATTCTAAAGCAGGTTAAAATGTCAGAACTTCATTCCATTAGACACAAAATGTCAAACCACGTGGCATCAGCAAACAGATGAAACATCTGCTAGAGATTTCTCTGAACTAACTTTGCTTTTCTGACCCATTTCTGCAACTGCTTCTAAGCAACTGCTTTTAATGATCAGTGGATTTATGAAGTTCATTTCACGTTCCCTAGTAGACAAACCACAAGCGTACTTCCCTTCATGTTCGGCAACCAGAAAATTTCATGAAACTTCATATGTGCATTCATTTTTTTAAAAAGCATATACACTACTGTTAAAAATTTGGGGTCAGTACTATTTTTTGAAATACATATGCATCAAATTGACCAAAAGGGTCAGTAACCCCTATTTAAAAAAATACATTTATTTCATACAAAGTATAAAATTAAAATAGACTCATTTGGATTACTACTTGTGCACAGTGCACATTTCGTAATAATCAATGATCTTTGAGTAATAAATTTATGCAAGATATTTAAAGTGTAACTGAAGTAAACTGAAACAATAGTTTCACTTTAGCACAGTCAAATATTCTTCAGTTGGACCTCATCTCTACTTCTGCACAATTAAATTGCATTAAGTACAACATTAGTTGTTTCAATTTATCAGACGTTAAGCATACCAGTTTAGTATCCTAAAAAAGTATAATTGTAGCGTATTTTAATTAAGCACATAAATATTTAAATGTATTTGTAGTATACTTAACATAAATGTATTTCAAACGCTTATTAGTATATTTATTCTTAGGGAACATATAGGGATATATTGCATATATTGCATATGGAAAACGTGTAATGTTAAAATGTGAATGTTATTAATGTTATTTCAAACACATGATTCTCTTTTGAAATTTCTGCTCATCAAATAACAGTGAAAAAAAAGATTAAGATTTCAACAAATATCTAAAAATAATAAGCACAACTGTTTTCAAAATGTATCATTATAATTTTATATTTTAAAACATTAAATATTATATTATATTAAATATAAAATGTATTTTGAATTGTAATACTATTGTGCTTGTGCTATATTTAAAAAAAAGCCACTTGGTTTGATATTTTTATAATGCAATTAAATCAAGATGTGACTTGTTACTAAAAATAATTTATTTGATGTTGTGACTTTCAATCTTAGAAAAACATTGTAGATAATTTAAATTTAGAAATTTGACATCTCATTGACAAGCAAAAAGTAATTCAATGTATTTATAAGTGCAACTGCAAAAAAAAAAAAAATGGTTTTAATTCTTTCTGAAATTGAGTTTAGAGTTTTGTGATCCAATGACCCTTGAACTGCTCTTGTGTTTTGCAGAATTATTGCCATCACTCAGATGCAGGGCACTTATGCTAGAAAAGCTTTCCCATGTTTCGATGAACCTGGCATGAAAGCTGTGTTTCATATCACACTCATCCATGACCTGGAAAAGACAGCACTGTCAAACAGCCAAGAAATTAGTAAGACAATCAATCCATCACTAAACCTATAACTAATTACTTTGTATATGTGCTCAATGAAAGACCGATTCTGTATGTGCTCACTTTCAGGCCCATCAGAGATTGTAGCATTCAACTGTCACTTGCAAATTTTACTATAAGATTTTGCAATAAATTTAACCTCAAATTTTTTTTTTACCTAAACAGAAATGGTAAAACTTAGAATAAGGTTACATTAGTTAATGTTAGTAAATGTATTAATTAACATGAACAAACAATGAATAATACATTTATTACTGTATTTATTCATCTTCGTTAATGTTAGTTAATGAAAATACAGTTATTCATTGTTAGTTCATGGTAATTCACAGTGCATTAACTAATGTTAACAAGCACAACTTTTGATTTAAATAATGCATTAGTAAATGTTGAAATTAACATGAACTAAGACTTATAAATGCTGTAGGATTTTTCTTGCTTAGTTCATGTTAACGAAAGTAGTTAACTAACATTAACTAATGGAACCTTATTCTAAAGTGTTACCAAAAAAGTATATATATATGTGTATGTATATGTATATAAATGGAATCCCAGGGGACACATGTTAGGAGAAAACTGTTAGCCTGAATGCAATGTAGGTTGCTTTGGATAAAAGCATCTGCTAAATACATAAATGTATTAAATTTCATATATATATATATATATATATATATATATATATATATATACACACACATGTTTTTAACTTTTACATTTTCAATTTTAATACATTAACAAAAGTCAAATCATTAAAGAATAAAATTAACCAACATTACAAAAAATTAACAATAAATAATTATACTAAGGACATTAAATTGTTCATAAAATGTTTTCAGCTTTTTGTTTTTGTTTACTTTCTCCCTCTTAGACCACAAGATGGTCCCATAATTGTCTATTTGATCCATAACCACTTCCTGGATCAGTTTTTAGTGTATTTAAAAATGAAAAGAGCCCACACTTACATAGAAATGTTTTCTTTTTTCTTTTTTCATGGCAGTTAAAGGGAACTGGGTGTGTAAAGATCACAAAATAAAATGCCCTTAAAATATCATTAAAAAGTCTAAGACTTGTGCTCTATACACCAAGCCTTGAGGAAAAAGTAAATTCTCGTCTGTACAGTAAAACACAGAAGAAGAAGGTTAAAAAAAACAAACTATGAAGCACATTTGTTAGTTTATCTAAATTCATTTTTGCTTATTAGTATTATGGTTGAACTGGATCAAAGGTCAGCAGCAAAGACATTAGTTAATAAAATGGGATTAGATACATTTATTTTATTTTCATTTCCCTATTTTCATTAATTTTGTTGAATACTAAATCTGTTTTTTAGGGCTCAAGCCCGAAGGGGCGAAGAGCCCTATTGTTCTTCTAAGGATTATTAGGGCTCAAGCCTGGAGGGCGAGAGCCCTATTGTTTTCCTTAGGATTATTAGGGCTCAAGCCTGGAGGGCGAGAGCCCTATTGTTTTCCTTAGGATTATTTTTTTTTTTTTTTTTTTTTTTTTTTATTCTTCTAATTTTTTTCTAAGGTTTCGGGGGCTTTTGGGGTCCTTAACATGCTCAAAAACTCTTGAAAATTGGCACACACCTTGGAACCTGCGGCCATTAGGGCCGGGCAGAGTCTGATACACGGGCGTGGCACAGGGGCTCTACAGCGCCCCCTGTAGTACCGAGGGCCATATATCATGCATACTTGCACGTATACATATGAAACTTGGTACATATATATAACTCATCAAACCAAACAACTTTCACACTGCATGTCATAAGCTCCGCCCAACAGGAAGTTGGCTATTTAGGGTTTTATGAAAAACACATGCTCTGGAATTTGATATACTCCTCTGAGGAACTCCACCCGTTCACCACAAAACTCGGTGAACACGATCTCAAGACATTGGGGATGCTAAATTGCGAAGAGATTTTTGATATCTCGAACGGTTTGCCCGTGGCGAGGCGTTGAAATTATGGCGAGAAATGAGAAACAGGAAATGTATAATAACATCCACATACATTTGCTGAATTTGATCAAACTTAATTGGTTTGTTCGTTGTATGATACCGATCGTATATATGTGACTTTTAGGAGTCAAAGTTATAGCGCCACCAACTGGCAGCAGGAAGTGAATCATTTTCAGAACGCTTTGAATTCAGCATCTTATTTTTACTTGATTTGCTTCAAACTTCATCAGAATAATGACAAAACACGGCCGAAGACAATCTGTCGTGGGGATATTTATATCTAATATAGTGTTGCCATGGCAACGTGTCAAACTTGAATGTTCTGTTCTGGTGATTTTTAGGCAGATAACTAGCTCAGATTTACATGAAACTCGAAACAGATACCAGTATTAAAGATAGCTAGACCATGGCAAAAGCTTTTTAAAGGGCGTGGAAGAGGCACTCTATAGCGCCACCTTTTGTCAAAAGTGGGGGGATTAGTTTTAGCTACAGACACCAAACTTGGTACATAAATTGTTCTTATCAAGACGGACAACTTTCTAATTCGCAGTCATAAGCTACGACCAACAGGAAGTTGGCTATTTTGACTTGAATATGGATTTTTGGGAATTTTCTTTTGTGAATTAATGCATACTCCTCCCAGGGGAAGTACACTATACACACCAAACTTTGTCTACATTAAGAAAAACCATTGAGGAACTTAAATTGCGAACGGATTTTGGTTAGCTTGAACGGTTTTGTCGTGGTGAATTTTTGAAATGGCAGTAAAAAGGGAAACATTAATTGTCTTGTATGTTTAAATTGCAGCTTCCAAACACTTCAAAGCATTTTTTCATACAAAGATCAAATCATTCTGAGGAAATATGCATAGTTTCACGACTTTACAACACTGTATGGATAAAAGAAAATTAAAAAACTGTCAGACTTCTCAACTGACATGATCTCACTCTGGCCACCCTGTCTGTGTGAGGGAAGGGAGGGGGAGAGGGAGGGGGAGTGTGAGGGGGTTGGTGACTGTGACAGTGTGTGTGGACTGTAGGGAGGGGCTGTCTGGCAGAGAGAGAGAGAGAGAGACCTAATCATCCCTTTAATAATCAGGAAAAAAAAATCTATATTTTAAATTGTTATTGTTTTTGTTGTTGCTAATGGTGGTGTTTTTTCCTTTCATTACAGGTTAAGAAATCTCTTAGGCCTTATCCTTTTCTGACAGTTTTAGGGATTTAAAAACATCCTAAGAACCCTAATTTGTGCTGCAAATAATAATTTCAAACTCATTTGATACTGACCTATGACAACCTGTGACGTGACATGACATTTATTAATCTCATGGATGTAACAGTAAAACTCTTCAACTGACAGATAAAGCTGCAATGCAAGCAAAACTATTTCACAAATGCTTATAGGTCATTAAAATCATTACAAAACACTAATACATTATTTAAGGATTTGGTAACACTGTAAAATAATGTCTAATTTGTTAACATTAGTATATGCAATGGTAACACTTTATAATAATTGCACTCATTAGCTAAGCATTAGTAAATAGTTCATGATTATAAAGCCTTTTCCCTTAATAATAGTCATTATTAAGCAGTAATACATCCATAAATAAATTGTTCTTGGTTTAAAAGCACATATATTACAAAGGAGATTAAAGTCTCAGTTGTCTTATAAAATAAATAAATAAACTAGTGCTGTCAAAATTAGCGCGTTAACGCATTCGATTAATTTGAAATATTTAACGCGTAAAAAAAAAATAACGCAATTAACGCGGTTGCAGTTTTTTTATTTCTGGTTGTGGCCTATGTGTGTTCAACGTGCAAAGAAATATGGATAAGACCAAGGAAAGACTTTTAGACGGAAAGTTTCAGTATAAAACTCTGCCGGATTACTCTTCAGTCTGCCACAAGAAACATTACTCTTCATTCAGTATGCCACAAGAAACAGCAACATTAAAATCATGAACTCAAATGTCATTGTTTAAAAAAAAAAAAAAACAATGACTGTTGTAACAGTGCGTAAATCAGACCTTTCTGTAACGCTAACGTTAATAAGCTTAAACGAAAAAAACGAAATAATTGTGTAGCGGAGTATTTTTGTACACAGTGCCGCGAACTGTCAATCACTCCTGTACGCGTGCATCACTGTCCTCCTCAGCTGCAGCAACTTGCGATCTCTCTATTCAACAAGCTTTAAAACAAAAAGGGGACAAAAAGATCATATTGTCTTTGTGCATAGGCTATAGATTAATTAGATAAATGAATATTTAAATTTGTGCCTTGCCGTCTACGGCATTTTTTTAGAACTTAGAAAAAAGATGCTGCAGCCAATGAGCAGCCGGCGGGGGCTGCAGGACGACTCAACCTCCGCAGACAGTTTTTAATGTTTATCAGACAATATACTCAAGATTTTGCTTTAGTATAACTTCCGGGACAATTAGGGCCAGATTCAGGAGTCGGGACAACAGTTTAGATTTCGGGACTGTCCCGAATTTTTCTGTCCCGTCTGGTCACCCTTCCTGAAAGAGCTGCATTACTTCATTAGCTTGAGTCTGACCTGCAGTGATAGGATTCGAATTTGGTGAGGTGTCAGTCAGCGAATCATCAGATTCTGGTCTTGTTCTTGCAGTATTCAGAGTCTGAAGCCAAGAAAACATATTAAGTGTTGTTGTTAACTGTATTTGATTTTTAACCGAACCGAGTGTTGTGTACACTCATAACGAGTTTCACACACCTTCTCCGGCCACGTTGAGTTGATGACACTTACAGTGGGAAAAGCGACACATGCGCTAATTACTTGTATAACTTAAGGGTGAATGGGTAATGTAGTTTCTTCTCTGAGTGGGATGAATTAGGAAGCTTGCATTGTGAAGGGCGCTCTGAAAATCGGCAGTGCAGGTAAAAGATTAAAACCTGCAGTCCAGTTAGAATTCAACATGGAAATCATTTTTGTTTTTTATTGACATTGATTGTTTTGAAATTCAAATGGTACTTACATGCCTGTGTTATTTCTGTAATAAATATGGCTTTCAAGCCAACAGTTAATTTGGAGGATATTGATGGTTTATTGCAGGTGTGTTGTTTACATGAGAAAATCTGTGTTACAAGTTAAACAAAAATTCCAATAAACAATCATATTTTGAATTTAAATAGTTTCTTTGTCTTGAGTTTACATTAATTATTTACATTTTACATTTACATATGCAAAAAGTTTCAGTCTTTTAATTGCGATTAATCGCGATTAATTTAAAAAAATTGTGCGATTAATTAGTTAATTTTTTTTAATCGATTGACAGCACTAAAATAAACACAACCCAGTTTGATTCAGAATTCAGAAATATTTATTTCAAGATGCAATAAAAGGAAACTGTACACTTGAATAGCTTTTATGCGATTCTTGAAGGATTAGCATCACCTCCTCTTGTAAGATGGTTTGAGGAATATATCTTCGAGATTGTACCGCTGCTCCCTATATGCATAGTATGCAGTCTTCTTAGGGCACCAACTCCCAGAGGGGGCACCATCCCAGTTGCTCAAAAAAACAAAACAAAAAAACATGCGCCATTCTCCCATCCGCGCTCGCGACCGCTCACACCTCATGTTTGCGGCTGAATGTTCGTAATTGATGGATGGACATCTATGCCTGGGTATAGGACATCAGCAATCCGGCACAGAGAAAAGAAAACTAAAGAAAATAAAACAGGCATAAATTTGTCTTGACATTGGACTTTCTAGAGTCTCAAATTTAGGGCCGGTCTCTAAAGTTACATGTGCTATTGTTATACACTTTTCTAACGTCAGTAGCATTTGAAGAGAATGACTTACAGTCATAAAAACAACTGTAATTGTTCATCTAGGTGACAGCTATAATGCACAATTAAATTGAATGTTTGATATTTATTACAACAAACTGTAAGTCATATGTAAATTATGCTACTTTTTCACATGGGCTCAAATGCAAATTTGAAGCTCAATAGCATTTGAGAAGAAAGACTTGCAGTCATAAAACAATTGTAATGTGTTCATATAGGTGTCAGCTACAATGCACACCTTATACATTTTTTATAAATATTAAAATAAAGTGTTACTAAAGTTATATATATTGTTCTGTGTATGTGATTTCAAAGTCTAGATTGGTCGGATTAACCCTTTAACTGCCGCATCCCTTAAAACTTGATTGTCAGAGGGTTACTGTAAATGCTTATGCCCGCTGGGCACAGTTATCCTGATGCCACCGGGGTGGCGTTGCACTGATGGCTTGAGCCCGACATCGCTGCTTGCAGCTATATTTTTTAGGGCTCAAGCCCGAAGGGGCGAAGAGCCCTATTGTTCTTCTAAGGATTATTAGGGCCCGAGCCAATGGGCGCAGGGCCCTATTGTTCCCCTAAGGATTATTCTTCTTATTATTATTTTTATTTTTTATGAACCTTCCGGGGGTTTTTGGGGGCCTTAACATACTCAAAAACTCTTGAAAATTGGCACACACATTGGAACCTGCGGCCATCAGGACGCCACAGAGGCTGGGACCCGGGCGTGGCACAGGGGCTCTACAGCGCCCCCTGGAATAAAGTCAGAAACCTTGAACCATAGCTCACAAATACTTGCATGGATTTAAATGAAACTCAGTACACTTATAGATCTCATTGAGCCGAACAACTTTTGCGTTCTATGTCATAGGCTCCGCCCAACAGGAAGTCAGCTATTCAGGGCTGTTCAAAAAAAGCATGCTCTGGAATTTGAAATACTCCTCTGAGGACTTTCAACCGTTTGCTTCGAAACTCGGTGAACATGATCTCAAGATATTGGGGATGAAAAATTGCGAGGGGATTTTTGATATCTCGAACGGTTTGCCCGTGGCGTGGCGTTGAAATTAGTGCAAAAAAATTGAAACAGGAAATGCCTAATAACATCCACATACATTTCCTGATTTTAATCAAACTTCATCAGATTATTTGTTGTATGATACCGATCGTTTGTATGTGACTATTAAGAGTCAACGACATAGCGCCACCAACTGGCAGCAAGAATTGAGTCATTTTCAAAATGCTTTGAATTCAGCATCTTATTTTTACTCGATTTGCTTCAAACTTCATCAGAATATTGACAAAACATGACCGATGTAAATCTGTTGTGGGGATATTGATATCTTATATATTGTTGCCATGGCAACGTGTCAAACTTGAATATTTTGTTATGGTGATTTTGAGGCAGACAACAACCTCAGATTTACATTAAACTCAGAACACATATCAGTGTTAATGATATCTAGACAATGGCAAAAGCTTTTAAAAGGACGTGAAGGAGGCACTCTATAGCGCCACCTTTTGTCAAAAGTGAGGGGGTTAGTTTTAGCTACAGACACCAAACTTGGTACATAAATTGTTCTTATCAAGACGGACAATTTTCTAATTCACAGTCATAAGCTACGTCCAACAGGAAGTCAGCTATTTTGATTTGAATATGTATTTTTGGGCTTAATTCGGCTGTGAATTAATGCATACTCCTCACAGGGGAAATGAATTATACACACCAAACTTTGTCTACATGTTGAAAAAACATTGAGGAACTTAAATTGCGAATGGATTTTGGATAGCTTGAACGGTTTTGCCGTGGTGATTTTTTGAAATAACATTAAAAAGGGAAACATTAATTGTCTTGTATTTTCAAATTGCTGCTTCCAAACATTTCAAAACCATTTTTCATTTAGAGAACATGCGATTCTGAGGAAATATGCATAGTTTCACGACTTTACAACACTGTATGATTAAAATAAAATTATAAAACTGTCAGACATCTGATCTCACTCTGAGGCATTCTCTCTGTGTGAGGGAAGGGAGGGCGAGGGGGAGGGGAGGGGGTGGGGTGCTTGAGGGCATGCCTGAGAGAGAGAGAGAGAGAGAGAGAGAGTTAACATCTCTTTAATCATCAGAAAAAAACTGTAATTGTGTGTTGTTGATTTTTTTTCATCATTAAGAAAGCTTAAGAAATCTCTCTATCATTTTCTGTCAGTTTTGGGGATGAAAAAAAAACCTAGTACAATTTGTAGGGCTCAGACAAAATTATTTTATATGTTAATTTTAATTATGTTAATTGCAAAATAAAAAAAGATTTTAAAAATACACACACGTTGACTTGTATATATTTTTTTATTCTGATAATAATTTTAAACTAATTTGATACTGACCTATGACAGACATTCTGTGACATGACATGACATGACCTGAATTAACACAATCTTGCTGATTTAACAGTAAAACAGTTCAACTCACAGATAAAGACTAAGCTGTAATGCAGGCAAAAATATTTTACAAATGCTTATAGATCAATAAAATAGTTAAAAATGCTTTTTCACAAAGTGCATAATAATAAGGCATGTTGATATTCTGATGACATTTTTTTTCCAAGCACATTTTACCAATTTCAAATCACATCAATCTTAATAAATACTATAGATTTGGTATTTCATGATTTATGAGTGATATATATAATTGTCCTCGAAGGCTGGAAGTGAAAAAATCATATTCAGGAGTGCTGAAATTTTAGGCATGTCTTCTTGTCATGAATTGGTCATAGAGCTCATTGTAGCGATGCTTCAGGTGTTGAAATAGATTTGTTATACATTATACAGGTTCACTTTTTGCAGAGTGTATACAGTATGTGTATGTGGTGCAGACGCAGCAGCAAGAGCATGTTATTGTAAGGCAAAAACACATTAAAATAATGCGCAAGCATGAATCTCTCTGCTTGCATGCACATTTCCTTTACTTTGTCACAAAACGCGTCCTCTGATACACAGTGGCGGCTCCAGACAATTTTGATTGGGGGGGCAATGGGGGGGTCCTGGTCTTTTCAAGGGGGGTCTCATGAAAACCAACAAAAAATACAGTGGACATGGCTAATAACTGCATATTTCTGCTACTAAACAACAAAAACACCTTTGCAATGTAAACAAATGACAGGCTACATTTGTTATTCATATCCTTCACACAGCACTTTCATGTCAGGTATATTATGCATTATTATTGACATTGATATTTTTACATTTATTTCCAGATAGATATTATTGAGTTTACAGGCTAAAGTGGTCTTGCTGTTGTAAACACTGTTGCTTTTGTAGAAAAAAAATATTTGCATCACATTTAAAATATAATTATATTTTAATTCATTTCTGAATTGTTTTTATTTTTATAATGATAATTCAGAGAATGAGAAAATCTGAATAAGCCTTACCAGTGTTGTGATAATTATTTTTACGTGTTAAAAATAAATAAGTACTGTAATATAATAAAAGTTTATTCAAATAACATAAAAAAGACCAGACCCCTCGATGCCTGTGAAACTTTTCTCCCTCGAACAGCACGCTAGTGTTACTTCTACACTACAGGCTACACACAGCAATATAAACAACGTATCTGCATGTTCTCACATCACATCGTTCTTGTAAAATAATAATAAGTAAATAAACACCAAAATCACTTCGCTGAGAATGAAACACCACTTACCAGCTGCCACGATGTTGAAAATATCCTCTAGCAATTAAAAAATGCGCGTGCAGCATGAGGAATCTTCCCGGTTGGATGAGGTCGTAGTCAGGTGAACTGTCATCATGTTGGTCATTTTATTTACGGCTAAATTATTATTAATAAATTGTACTAATATTATGATTGGACGTGGGCAGGCATTCACAAAAGTTTATGTTATTACAAAAAAAAAAAAAATTGAGGAAATTTTGCTTTGACAAAAGGGCACTTAAGGGGCAAAGGAGCAGGTGCTCAAGTGAACCGGTTCTTTCGGACAATTCGATCAAATAAACCAGCTGAAAAAAAAATGGTTCACCAGTTCTTTTGCGCTCGATGTAATGCCGTCATTGGCGATGATTGCCCTTCATTCAAGCCTTTGGTTTACCCGCGCTTATAACATTAGCAAAGAATCAGTTCAGAATCAATCACCAAAAGAATCAGTTCGGTTCAGATGCGCTCTGTGTCAGTCTGCTTCACGCTGAATTACACATGCGCAGTTATCATCAGCTCATCGGTTCTCGAATCGGACGCGTCCGACAGAAACGGTTCTCGGTTCAGTGTATGAATAAATGTCGAAATAATTATTATTTATTATTGTTCTGCGTAGTTTGAAGAGAAACATTTTTGGATCTTTATCCCGAATATATATATTTTTCAATCAGGAAGAGGCTGGGGGGTCAAATGGGGGGTCAAGGCATTTTTTGGCAGGGTCTTGAGACCCCCCAAGACCCCCCCTGGCGCCGCCGGTGCTGATACATGCTGCTTTCGCTCAGAGAACATGCGCACACTTAAAACCCGTTTCCTCTGCTCAAACTGTGTCCTGTGCACTCACAACTCTCTCTATGCTCATGCGCTAGATATTCATTCTTTTCACACCTTTCTACTTCTAACCTTTTATGTTCACATCTTTTACCATGTGCAGTGTGAATGCTCTGATCCATTAACATGGGCTCTGAAAAAAATATGCATTACAGATAGAGCTTGTGAACCTGGCCTTGCATAGGCATATGAACAGTCTGTCCTGTTCTCGTTCTCCATTTAGGAACGCTTCATTCGGACTGGTTCAGATAGCAACACCAAACGTGCAGTGTGTAATACCTATCCTGCCAACCACCAGATGGAGATATGGAATTACTTTTTAATAATTGTTTTAGAAACGTGTATACAGTATTTAAATAATTTATACAAATCTTTCAAAGTAAAATAATATGTATTTTAAAAAGCCAATGAATTGTACTGGTAATATAGTTTTATATAATAATTTCAGAAATGTTTACAGATCAATAAAAGTATTTTTAAAAATGGTTATAGATCATGAAAAGTGTTCTGAAACAATTTATAATAAGCTATCTTTGGTTTACATTAGTTAATGCATTAACTAACAAGAACTAACAATGAACAATCTATTTTTCAGATCATTTATTAATCTTTTTTTATGTTAGTTATTCCTATCACTAAAAATATTATTGTTTATGTTATTTCACAGTACGTAAACGAATCTTAAAATAAAAATGTAATAAAAATTTAATAATTTTATTAATAATGTATTAAAATATTTTATCTAAGCTTTAATTAACATTTATATAAACACTTATATTGAAAGAGACTGAAATGGAAGTAATTTTTACTTTTAAAAACTGCTTGTAAGACACAGTTAACGAATGCAGTGAACAGATGAAAGGACAGAACAACAAAGATATATAGTGCCCCCTATTGGCAACAGGAAGTGTCATATTTTACGCTGCAACAAACTACTCCTAGAAATTGTTTGACATTAATGTCTTTTTTGTGGTCAGTCTATCATGTGTTTTTGTTGAAGGTCGTGTCCATGGCGCCATGACAAAATTGATGTCTCGCCATAGGAAGAGAAGTTGTTGTAACTCAGGCATAAAATATTCGATCTTCCCCCAAACTTCAAATGTTCGATAAGAGTCTTGGCCTGAACACATCTGAAGGAAAATATTCCATTATAATGATAGCGCCACCTGCTGGCAAAAGGAAGATTGGCACATATAAATGACTTTGGTATATTCTGCTTATATTTCCGACTTTAATTGCATATTTCTCGCCATTCGGCTTTTTTACTAAAGCAGCCTGCTGGCGGTGAGCCCGGGGGCGAGGGCCCGATCATCGCTGCTTGCAGCTTTAATTCTTATTATTTTTTTTATTTTTTATTTAACCTTCCGGGGGTTTTTAGGGGCCTTAACATGCTCAAAAACTCTTGAAAATTGGCACACACATTGGAATCTGCGGCCATCAGGACGCCGCAGAGGCTGGGACCCGGGCGTGGCACAGGGACTCTACAGCGCCCCCTGGAACACCTTCAGAAATCTTGAACCATAGCTCACACAGACTTGCATGTATTTATATGAAACTCGGTACACTTATAGATCTCATTGAGCCGAACAACTTTCACACTTTATGTCATAGGCTCCGCCCAACAGGAAGTCAGCTATTCAGGGCTGTTTAAAAAAAGCATGCTCTGGAATTTGAAATACTCCTCTGAGGTTTTCAACCCGTTCGCCACGAAACTCGGTGAACATGATCTCAAGACATTGGGGACGAAAAATTGCGAGGGGATTTTTGATATCTTGAACGGTTTGCCCGTAGCGAGGCGTGGAAATTATGGCGAGAAATGAGAAACAGGAAATGTCTAATAACATCCACATACATTTCCTGAATTTTATCAAACTTCATTGGTTTGTTCGTGTATGATACCGATCGTATATATGTGACTATTAAGAGTCAACGTTATAGCGCCACCAACTGGCAGCAGGAAGTGAGTCATTTTCAAAATGTTTTGAATCCAGCATCTTATTTTTACTCGATTTACTTAAAACTTCATCAGAATAATGACAAAACACGGCCGATGTAAATCTGTTGTGGGGATATCGATATCTGATATGGCGTTGCCATGGCAACGTGTCAAACTTGAATGTTCTGTTATGATGAGTTTGAGGCAGACACCAACCTCAGATTTACATGAAACTAAAAACACATATCAGTATTAGTGATAGCTAGACAATGGGAAAAGCTTTTAAAAGGGCGTGAAGGAGGCATGCTATAGCGCCACCTTTTGTCAAAAGTGGGGGGTTTAGTTTTAGCTACAGACACCAAACTTGGTACATAAATTGTTCTTATCAAGACGGACAACTTTCTAATTCACAGTCATCAGCTACGACCAACAGGAAGTCGGCTATTTTGATTTGAATATTTAAATTGAGCTCTGATTTAATGCATTCTCCTCAGAGGAAATGTTCACTATACTCACCAAACTTTGTCTACATGTTGAAAAAACATTGAGGAACTTAAATTGCGAACGGATTTTGGTTAGCTTGAACCGTTTTGTCGTGGTGATTTTTTGAAATGACAGTAAAAAGGGAATCATTAATTGTCTTGTATTTTTAAATTGCAGCTTCCAAACACTTAAAAAAAAAATTCATACAAAGATCAAATCATTCTGAGGAAATATGCATAGTTTCATGACCTTACAACACTGTATGATTAAAAGAAAATAAAAAAAAACTGTCAGACATCTCAACTCACTCTGTCCCTCTGTTTGAGCAATGTATGTGTGCTGACTGAGTGCATGTGTGTGTGTGAGTGTGTGTGTGTGAGTGGGGGATGGGCATGAGCTGAGTGGCAGACACAATGAGAGAGAGAGAGAGAGACTTAATCATCTCTTTAATCACCAGAAAAAAAATGTATTTTAAATGGTTGTTTTTTGTTGCTGTTGCTAACATTGCTGTTTTCATTACAGCTTAAGAAATCTCTTAGGCCTTATCCTTTTCTGACAGTTTCAGGAATTAAAAACAAAATTCTAAAAATACTTATTTGTGCTGCAAATAATAATTTCAACTCATTTGATACTGACCTATTCCATCCTGTGACATGACATGTATCTACATTTTTAAAATCTCATGGATGTAACAGTAAAACTGTTCAGTTCACAGATCAAGACTAAGCTTCTTTCACAAATGCTTATAAGTCATTAAAGGATTTAATAACACTGTAAAATAATGTCTAATTTGTTAACATTAGTAAATGCATTGGTAACACTTTATAATAACTGCACTCATTAGTAAATAGTCAGTTTATGCTTTATAAAGCCTTGTCCCAATATTAATAGTCAGTAGTAAGCAGTTTATAAATACAGCTATAAATAGCTTGTTCTTGGTTTATAAGCACATTTATTAAAAAGGAGAGTAATCTTTTCAGTTATCTTCCTATGAAAAATAAATAATAAATAAATAAACAAACAACAACACAGATTGATACAGAACTCAGAAATTTTATTGTGGATTTATGATAAAATCAGCATGTAAAAATGAATTCATACTCCTCCGAGAAGACATAAGTAGTTCACACCAAACTTTTTCAACATGATGCTAATATACTGAAGATGTTAAATTGCGAATGGGTTTAGGATACCTTAAATGGTGGGGCCATAGCGATTTATTAAAGTAACATAAAAAAATACAATAGTTATTTTACGATATCTTTAAAATTTTTAATTTCAACTCTTCATAATTTTTTATATATGTAGAAGTCATCATTTGAAGGAAGCACAGTAAGTTTCATAGCGTTATCATTTTCAAGAGCCAGCATAAAATTTAAACTATCATAACTTATAAATCAAGCTTGCAATTCTTAGTACCAATAATGGCCACCAGATGGAGCTATAGGATTACTTTTAAATAATTATTGTAGAAACGAGTATAATTTAAATCATTTATAGAAATCTTTCAAAGAAAAATAATATGAATTTTATGTATTTACTGATAAAATGACCCTCACTTAATTAGAATAACAAGCTGAAGTATTGTGAAGTGTATATTAAGAAATAATTCTTTATAGGCTTTATGGACAGATAAGTTTTGAGTGACTCTTGAAGGTTCAGCCCCACATCCTCTTTTACCACTGTTTAAATAATTTATCTTACAGAACAGGTGCGAATGAATTTTGGATAGCTTGAATGGTTTTGTCTTGGTGATTTATTGAAATAACAGTAAAAAAGTAACCAGTAAATGTCTTTTTATTTTTTTAAAGTGCAGCTTCTAAACACTTCAAAAAAATGTACACATAGAAGACAAGTCATTCTGAGGAAATATGCATAGTTTCATGACTATACAACACTATATGGATGATAGAAAATTAAAAAACTATCAAACATCTGATGTAACTCTGTCCCTCTGTCAGCATCTTATTATTACTCGATTTGCTTCAAACTTCATCAGAATAATGTTAAAACACACCCGATATAAATCTGCAAGGGGGATATTGATATCTAAAAAATTGTTGGCGTGGCAACATGTCAAACTGGAATACTTCTCAGGTGATTTTGAGGCAAATGACATACTTAGAATTTCACAAAACTCTGAACACACATCAGTATTTCTGATAGGAACTTAAATTGTGAATGGATTTTGGATAGCTTGAATGGTTTTGCCGTGGTGATTTTTTTAAATGACCTTACAAAGGGAATCATTATTGTATTTTTAAATTGCAGCTTCCAAACTCGTCAAAGATTTTTTTCATACAGATAAATAAGTAATTCTGAGGAAATATGCATAGTTTCACGGCTTTACAACACTGTATGGATAACAGAAAATTAAAAAACTGTCAAACATCTCATCTCACTCTGTCCCTCAGTTTGAGTATATGTGCTTAGACTTCCATTGTCTGAGAGAAATAGCGCCCCTACAGGTTCAATTCCCGGACTTTTACTTTCACTTTTAAATCGGTTAAAAATACAAATAAATACTTAGATTTAATTCACACTGACAAGCTAAACCAACATATCTGATTATTACCGGTTCATGGCTCATGGATAAATTATTTCTGGCCAGAGATACGTGAGAAATAGGAGAGATGAATCACCGCTGTGATCACGAGCGTCTGGAGTAAAGAGCTCAGAGAAAACGAATTTATTCCTGTTTTAAAGCTTTTAAAAATAAATTATTACAGCGATATCACACAATCAACCAATTAGAACACGCCAAGAGCTAAATTCAGATGTTTTTGAACTGTTTGTGTGAAAATATAATATTTGCGCCTCCCTATCTGAAATCACCGCCTCCGATCAGCGCGTACAGTGTCGAGCTCAAAACAAACGAATTTATTCTTGTTTAAGAGCTTTTTTAAATAAAATATTACCACAAATGCACACAATAAACCCATTGTAACACTACAAGAGCTAAATGCAGGTGTTTGTGACCCGTTTAAGTGTGCAAGACTATTTGAAAGCGCGACTGGCAGAATAACATATATCTCTCGAGCTGCAGGATTCTGTCTTTCGTCGTACGAACGAACACATCACGGACAAGATTATTTCAAAATACATATAGCTTGGCGAATATAAACGAAAACAGCCACGTGAACATAAACTGGATCTACTGGATTTGAATATTAAAGTGACCACATTTACCACTTGCTTCTGTCTTCAATTTTAATCTATATAAAAAAGGAAACTCATTCGACTTGGCTGCTTTTTTGATGTGTGCGTATTTATTTATCTACCTTTTTATACATTTTGTATAATTTCATAGTTTGTGTATTACAATTATAAAAACAAAAATAAATTTAGCCACTCACATAGAAATAGCTTAGGCCTTAACCTTTTTCTGACAGTTTTAGGGATTTTTAAAAATCCTAAAAAAAACTTATTTGTGCTGCAAATAATAATTTCAAACTCATTTGATACTGACCTATGATATCCTGTGACATTATATTTATTTGAATTTACATAATCTCATAGATGTAACAGTAAATCTGTTCAGCTCACAGATCAATACTAAGCTGTAATGCAAGCAGAACTTTCACAAATGCTTATGAGTCATTTAAGGATTTGATAACACTGTAAAATAATGTCTAATTTGTTAACATTAGCAAATGCATTGATAACACTTTATAATAACTGCACTCATTAGTAAATAGTCAGTTCATGCTTTATAAAGCCTTGTCCCAATATTAATAGTCAGTAGTAAGCAGTTTATAAATACAGCTATGTAATGTGTGTGTGTGTTTGTGTGTTAAGTGTGTGTGTGTTAAGTGTGTGTGCTGAGTTTGTGTGAATGTGTGGGAGAGGGGATGGGCTTGGTGTCAGAGAGAGAGAGAGAGAGAGAGAGAGAGAGAGGGAGGGAGATTTAATCATCTCTTTAATCACCAGCAGAAAAAAAAGCAATTTTGTGTTGTTGTTGTTTTTTCATCATTACAGCTTCAGAAATATCTTAGGCCTCAACATCAACTGTTGCTGCTTTATATAGCCTTCTCCCAAAATTAATAGTCATTAGTAAGCATTTTATAAATACAGCTATAATTAAATTGTTCATGGTTTATATGCACATTTATTTTGAGGAGATTAAAGGCTGTAATCTTCCTAAAAAAATAAAAAAATAAAATAAAAAAAATAAACAAACACAGAACTCAGAAACATTTATTTCAAGATGCAATAAAAGAAAACTGCACACTATATATACATATATATACAATTGCATAAGTTTATATATATATTTTTTTTAATCAAGTGTACAGCTAATAATAATAATAATAATAATAATAATAATAATAATAATGCATTTTATTTAAGGCGCATTTCAAACCACTCAAGGTCACCGTACAACAAGTAACAACAGTAACAATATTAAAACAAAAAATAACAGCAAATAACAATGTCAATAAAAAACCACAATAATATTAGAATAGCACAACATATTGTGGAATACTATATTAAGACTTTATATATAGGCTTTATGAACAGATAGGTTTTGAGAGATGCTTGAAGTACTAGCATCACCTCCTCTTGTACGACGGTTTGAGGAATATATCTTCCAGATAGTACCGCCGCTCCCTATATGCAGAATACGCAGTCTTCGTAGGGCACCAACTCACAGAGGGGGCACCATCCCAGTAGCTCAAAAAAAATAAAACATGCGCCATTCTCCCATCCGCGCTCGCGACCGCTCGGACATTTGCGGATGAATGTTCGTAATTGATGGATGGACATCTATGCCCGGGTAAAAGACATCAGCAATCCGGCACAGAGAAAAGAAAAATAAAGTAAAAAACAAAACAAAAACAGGCATAAAGTTGGCTTGACATTGGACATTCGAGAGTCTCAAATTTAGGGACCATCTCTAAAGTTACATGTGATATTGTTATACACTTTTCTAACGTCAGTAGCATTTGAAGAGAATGACTTACAGTCATAAAAACAACTGTAATTGTTCATCTAGGTGACAGCTATAATGCACCATTAAATTGAATGTTTGATATTTATTAAAACAAACTGTAAGTCATATGTAAATTATGCTACTTTTTCACATGGGCTCAAAAGCAAATTTGAAGCTCAATAGCATTTGAGGAGAAAGGCTTGCAGTCATAAACCAATTGTAATGTGTTCATTTAGGTGTCAGCTACGATGCACAACTTATAAATTTTTTATATATATTAAAATAAAGTGTTACTAAAGTTATATATATTGTTCTGTGTATGTGATTTCAAAGTCTAGATGGGTCGGATTAACCCTTTAACTGCCATATCCCTTAAAATTTGATTGCCAGAGGGTTACTGTAAATGCTTATGCCCGCTGGGCACAGTTTTCCCGATGCCACCGGGGTGGCGTTGCACTGACGGCTTGAGCCCGCCATCGCTGCTTGCAGCTATATTTAGGGCTCAAGCCCGAAGGGGCGAAGAGCCCTATTGTTCTTCTAAGGATTATTAGGGCTCAAGCCCAAAGGGGCGAAGAGCCCTATTGTTCTTCTAAGGATTATTCTTGTTATTATTAGGGCTCAAGCCTGGAGGGCGAGAGCCCTATTGTTTTCCTTAGGATTATTTGTTATTATTATTATTTATTATTATTATTTTTCTTCAAGGTTTCGGGGGCTTTTGGGGCCCTTAACATGCTTAAAAAGTCTTGAAAATTGGCACACAGATTGGAACCTGCGGCCATTAGGGCCGGGCAGAGACTGATACACGGGCGTGGCACAGGGGCTCTACAGCGCCCCCTGGAATATGGAGGGCCATATATCATACATTCTTGCTCGTAGACGTATGAAACTCGGTACACATATAAATCTCATCAATCCAAACAACTTTTGTATTGCATATCATAGGCTCCGCCCAACAGGAAGTTGGCTATTTAGGGTTTAGTATTCAAATTTTTCGTCAAAGTTGTGGGGGCTTTTGGGGTCCTTAACATACTCAAAAACTCTTGAAAATTTGCGCACACTTTGGAATCTGTGGCCTTTAGGAGCCTGCAGAGGCTGGAACCCGGGCGTGGCACAGGGGCTCTACGGCGCCCCCTGGAACACAGTCAGAAATGTTGATGTATAGCTCACACATACTTGCACATATTCATATGAAACTCAGTACACATATAGATCTCATCGTGCCGAACAACTTTCGTATTGCATGTCATAGGCTCCACCCAACAGGAAGTCAGCTATTTAGAGTTATGTAAAAAGCGCATGCTCTGGAATTTGAAATACTTGTCATAGGTTTTTTTCTCGATTGCCGCCAAACTCGGTCAACATGATCTCAAGACACTGGGGATGAAAAATTGCCAGGGGATTTTTGATATCTCGAACGGTTTGCTCGTGGCGAGGCGTTGAAATTATGGCGAGAAATGAGAAACAGGAAGTGTCTAATACCGTCCACATACATTTCCTGATTTTAATCAAACTTCATCAGATTATTCGTTGTATGATGTCGATCGCATATATGTGACTATTAGGAGTCAAAGTTATAGCACCACCAACTGGCAGAAGGAAGTGTGTCATTTTCAAAATGATTTGAATTCAGCATCTTATTATTACTCGATTTGCTTCAAACTTCATCAGAATAATGTTAAAACACAGCCGATATAAATCTGCAAGGGGGATATTGATATCTAAAAAATTGTTGCCGTGGCAACATGTCAAACTGGAATACTTCTCAGGTGATTTTGAGGCAAATAACATACTTAGAATTTCACAAAACTCTGAACACACATCAGTATTTCTAATAGGAACTTAAATTGTGAATGGATTTTGGATAGCTTGAATGGTTTTGCCGTGGTGATTTTTTTAAATGACCTTACAAAGGGAATCATTATTGTATTTTTAAATTGCAGCTTCCAAACACGTCAAAGAATTTTTTCATACAGATGAAAAAGTCATTCTGAGGAAATATGAATAGTTTAACGACTTTACAACACTGTATGGATAACAGAAAATTAAAAAACTGTCAGACATCTCATCTCACTCTGTCCCTCTGTTTGAGTATATGTGCTTCAGACTTCCATTGTCTGAGAGAAATTGCGCCCCTACAGGTTCAATTCCCGAACTTTTACTTTCACGTTTAAATCGGTTAAAAATACAAATAAATACTTAGATTTAATTCACACTGACAAGCTAAACCAACATATCTGATTATTACCGGTTCAGGGCTCATGGATAAATTATTTCTGGCCAGAGATACGTGAGAAATAGGAGAGATGAATCACCGCTGTGATCACGAGCGTCTGGAGTAAAGAGCTCAGAAAAAACGAATTTATTCCTGTTTTAAAGCTTTTAAAAATAAATTATTACAGCGATATCACACAATCAACCAATTAGAACACACCAAGAGCTAAATTCAGATGTTTCTGAACTGTTTGTGTGAAAATGAAATATTTGTGGCTGCCTATCTGAAATCACCGCCTCCGATCAGCGCGTACAGTGTCGAGCTCAAAACAAACAAATTTATTCTTGTTTAAGAGCTTTTTTAAATAAAATATTACCACAAATGCACACAATAAACCCACTGTAACACAACAAGAGGTAAATGCAGGTGTTTGTGACCAGTTTAAGTGTGCAAGACTATTTGAAAGCGCGACTGGCAGAATAACATATATCTCTTGAGCTGCAGGATTCTGCCTTTCGTCGTACGAACGACCACATAACGGACAAGATTATTTCAAAATACATAATAGCTTGGCGAATATAAACGAAAACAGCCACGTGAACATAAACTGGATCTACTGGATTTGAATATTAAAGTGACCACATTTACCACTTGCTTCTGTCTTCAATTTTAATCTATATAAAAAAGGAAACTCATTCGACTTGGCTGCTTTTTTAATGTGTGCGTATTTATTTATTTACCTTTTTATACATTTTGTATAATTTCATAGTTTGTGTATTACAATCATAAAAACAAAAATAAATTTAGCCACTCACATAGAAATAGCTTAGGCCTTAACCTTTTTCTGACAGTTTTAGGGATTTTTAAAAATCCTAAAAAAAACTTATTTGTGCTGCAAATAATAATTTCAAACTCATTTGATACTGACCTATGACATCCTGTGACATTATATTTATTTGAATTTACATAATCTCATGGATGTAACAGTAAATCTGTTCAGCTCACAGATCAATACTAAGCTGTAATGCAAGCAGAACTTTCACAAATGCTTATGAGTCATTTAAGGATTTGATAACACTGTAAAATAATGTCTAATTTGTTAACATTAGCAAATGCATTGATAACACTTTATAATAACTGCACTCATTAGTAAATAGTCAGTTCATGCTTTATAAAGCCTTCTCCCAATATTAATAGTCAGTAGTAAGCAGTTTATAAATACAGCTATAAATAGCTTGTCCTTGGTTTATAAGCACATTTATTAAAAAGGAGAGTAAGTTATCTTCCTATGAAAAATAAAAGATAAAAATAAACAAACAACAACACAGATTGATACAGAACTCAGAAATTTTATTGTGGATTTATGATTAAATCAGCCTGTAATGAATTCATACTCCTCCTCATACTACTCCATACTCCTTTTTCAACATGATGCCAATATACTGAGATGTTAAATTGTGAATGGGTTTAGGATAGCTTAAATGGTGTTGCCATAGAGATTTATTAAAGTAACATAAAAAATACAATAGTTATTTTACTATATCTTTAAAATTTTTCATTCTAACTCTTCATAATTTTTTATATAAGTAGAAGTCCTCATTTGAAGGAAGCACAGTAAGTTTCATAGCTTTATCATTTTCAAGAGCCAGCATAAAATTAAAACTATCATAACTTATAAATCAAGCTTGCAATTCTTAGTACCTATAATGGCCACCAGAGGGAGCTATAGGATTACTTTTAAATAATTATTGGAGAAACGAGTATGATTTAAATAATTTATAGAAATCTTTCAAATAAAATAATATGTATTTTAGGAATTTTACTGATAAAATGACCCTCACTTAATTGGAATAACAAGCTGAAGTATTGTGAACTGTATATTAAGAATAATTCTTTATAGGCTTTATGGACAGATACGTTTTGAGTGACTCTTGAAGGTTCAGCACCACATCCTCTTTTACCCCTGTTTAAAGAATTAATCTTACAGAACAGGTGTAAATGAATTTTGGATAGCTTGATTGTTTTGTCGTGGTGATTTTTTGAAATAATAGTAAAAAAGGAACCAGTAAATGTCTTTTTATTTTTTTAAAGTGCAGCTTCTAAACACTTTAAAAAAAATGTACACATAAAAGACAAGTCATTCTGAGGCATATTTCCTCAGAATGACTGGTCTCATGACAATAGTTTCATGACTATACAACACTATATGGATGATAGAAAATTAAAAAACTATCATACATCTGATGTCACTCTGTCCCTCTGTCACTGTGGGTAATGTGTGTGTGTGTGTTAAGTGAATTAGGTGTGAAACTATCAGGGAGCATTTTTATTCCACCTCCTTTCCTGAAAGTCTGTCTTGCAGAATTGACTAAAAATTAATCTTCACATTATTTCCTAATTATTTTGCAATTATTTTTGTCAGTTCTTCTTGACCTGTTTTTCTCTTCCAGCTTTCCTGGACTATTGTATAGCACTCATAAATGATTAAATAAAAAATAATGGTAGTTATTAAGATTGATATGGTTTGGAATTGGTAAAATGTGCTTGGAAAAAAATCACAATAAAACAATGTTTTAATGTTTAAGTTTGGAATATTAACTGACATGAATGAATGCTATATAAATATTGTTCATGTTAACACAATGTTTATAAATGGAATCTTATTGTAAAGTGTTACTAAAGTTATATATATATATTGTTCTGTGAATGTGATTTTAAAGTCTAGATGATTCGGATTAACCCTTTAACTGCCATATCCTTTAAAACCTCACTGCCAGAGGGATATTGTAAATGCATGTGCCCGCTGGGCACAGTTTACCTGATGCCACCGGGGTGGCGATGGCATTGGTGGCTTGAGCCCGCCATCGCTGCTTGCAGCTATATTTAGGGCTCAAGCCTGGAGGGCGAGAGCCCTATTGTTTTCCTTAGGATTATTTGTTATTATTATTATTTTTCTTCAAGGTTTCGGGGGCTTTTGGGGCCCTTAACATGCTTAAAAAGTCTTGAAAATTGGCACACACATTGGAACCTGCGGCCATTAGGGCCGGGCAGAGACTGATACACGGGCGTGGCACAGGGGCTCTACAGCGCCCCCTGGAATACTGAGGGCCATATATCATACATACTTGCACGTAGACACACGAAACTCGGTACACATGTAGATCTCATCAAACCAAACAACTTTTGTACTGCATGTCATAGGCTCCGCCCAACAGGAAGTTGGATATTTAGGGTTTAGTATTCATATTTTTCGTCAAAGTTGTGGGGGCTTTTGGGGTCCTTAACATACTCAAAAACTCTTGAAAATTTGCGCACACTTTGGAATCTGTGGCCTTTAGGAGCCTGCAGAGGCTGGGACCCGGGCGTGGCACAGGGGCTCTATGGCGCCCCCTGGAACACAGTCATAAATGTTGATGTATAGCTCACACATACTTGCTCGTATTAATATGAAACTCAGTACACATATAGATCTCATCGTGCTGAACAACTTTCGTACTGCATGTCATTCGGCTCCGCCCAACAGGAAGTCAGCTATTTAGAGTTATGTAAAAAGCGCATGCTCTGGAATTTGAAATACTTGTCATAGGTTTTTTTGCCGATTGCCACCAAATTCGGTCAACATGATCTCAAGACATTGGGGATGAAAAATTGCCAGGGGATTTTTGATATCTCGAACGGTTTGCTCGTGGCGAGGTGTTGAAATTATGGCGAGAAATGAGAAACAGGAAGTGTCTAATACCATCCACATACATTTCCTGATTTTAATCAAACTGCATCAGATTATTCGTTGTATGATGTCGATCGCATATATGTGACTATTAGGAGTCAAAGTTATAGCGCCATCAACTGGCAGCAGGAAGTGTGTCATTTTCAAAATGATTTGAATTCAGCATCTTATTTTTACTCGATTTGCTTCAAACTTCATCAGAATAATGTTAAAACACAGCCGATATAAATCTGCTGGGGGGATATTGATATCTAAAAATATTGTTGCCGTGGCAACATGTTAAACTGGAATACTTCTCAGGTGATTTTGAGGCATATAACACGCTTAGAATTTCATCAAACTCAGAACACATATCAGTATTTATGATAACTAGACACTGGCAAAAGTTCATAAGAGGGCGTGGAAGAGGCACTCTATAGCGCCACCTTTTGTCAAAAGTGGCGGGGTTAGTTTTAGCTACAGACACCAAACTCGGTACAAAAATTTTTCTTATCAAGACGGACAACTTTCTAATTCACAGTCATCAGCTACGATCAACAGGAAGTCAGCTATTTTGATTTGAATGTGGATTTTTTTTTACATTTAGCTGTGAATTAATGCATACTGCTCAGAGGAGAGTAACACTATACACACCAAACTTTGTCTACATGATGCCAAAACATTTTAAACAACTTAAATTGCCAATGGATTTTGGATAGCTTAAACGGTTTTGTCGTGGTGATTTTTTTAAATGACAGTAAAAATGGAATTATTAATTTTCCTGCATTTTTAAATTCCAAACACTTCAAAACCTTTTTTCGTACAGAAAAAAAGTCATTCTGAGTAAATATGGATAGTTTCACGACTTTACAACACTGTATGGATAACAGAAAATTAAAAAACTGTCAGACATCTCATCTCACTCTGTCCCTCTGTTTGAGTATATGTGCTTCAGACTTCCATTGTCTGAGAGAAATAGCGCCCCTACAGGTTCAATTCCCGGACTTTTACTTTCACTTTTAAATCGGTTAAAAATACAAATAAATACTTAGATTTAATTCACACTGACAAGCTAAACCAACATATCTGATTATTACCGGTTCAGGGCTCATGGATAAATTATTTCTGGCCAGAGATACGTGAGAAATAGGAGAGATGAATCACCGCTGTGATCACGAGCGTCTGGAGTAAAGAGCTCAGAAAAAACGAATTTATTCCTGTTTTAAAGCTTTTAAAAATAAATTATTACAGCGATATCACACAATCAACCAATTAGAACACACCAAGAGCTAAATTCAGATGTTTTTGAACTGTTTGTGTGAAAATGAATTATTTGCGGCTGCCTATCTGAAATCACCGCCTCCGATCAGCGCGTACAGTGTCGAGCTCAAAACAAACGAATTTATTCTTGTTTAAGAGCTTTTTTAAATAAAATATTACCACAAATGCACACAATAAACCCATTGTAACACTACAAGAGCTAAATGCAGGTGTTTGTGACCCATTTAAGTGTGCAAGACTATTTGAAAGCGCGACTGGCAGAATAACATATATCTCTCGAGCTGCAGGATTCTGCCTTTCGTCGTACGAACGAACACATCACGGACAAGATTATTTCAAAACACATAATAGCTTGGCGACTATAAACGAAAACAGCCACGTGAACATAAACTGTTGAGAAATAAATCTGAAATGGATCTACTGGATTTTAATATTAAGTGACCGCATATACCAGCTGCTTCTGTCTTCAATTTTGATCCATATAAAAAATGAAACTCATTCATCTTGGCTGCTTTTTTTAATGTGTGTACGTATTTATTTATTTATTTATTTATTTATTTATTTATTTATTTATTATTTTGCTCTAACAAGAATTAATCTATATTTAATTAAATCAATTACATTTTATTTTACATTTGATTTGTCCATTTCTGCATCTAAACGCCTAAAAACCTAAAACATGCTCTATTATACTATTGTTAGCAATTTCTTTATCGTCCAATTTATCTGGTGTACACTTTTATTTTCATAATAAACTTGTTTGTTAGATTATACACAGTTACAGTGGTCTATAATAAATATTAACAGGTTTTATTCAAGCTGTTTAGAATGATTGCAGTAGGCAAATTTTTTGAAATGTAAATAAAATAAAAAAAATTTAAATAAATAAATAAATAAAAAACATTGGAAAAGAATAACTGTTGTACATTTTTATACATTTTGTATAATTTCATAGTTTATGCATTATAGTTATAAAAACAAATAAATTTAGCCACTCACATAAAATCTTATAGGCCTTATCCTTTTCTGACAGTTTTAGGGATTTTTAAAAATCCTAAAAAACCTTATTTGTGCTGCAAATAATAATTTCAAACTCAAACAGTAAATATTCAGTTCATGCTTTATAAAGCCTTGTCCCAATATTAATAGTCAGTAGTAAGCAGTTTATAAATACAGCTATAAAAAGCTTGTTCTTGGGTTATAAGCACATTTATTAAAAAGGAGAGTAAAGGGTCAGTTATCTTCCTATGAAAATTAATAAAAAAAACAAAAACAAACAACAACACAGATTGATACAGAACTCAGAAATTTTATTGTGGATTTATGATAAAATCAGCCTGTAAATGAATTCATACTCCTCCAAGAAGACACAAGTTCACAGCAAACTTTTTTAACATGAAGCTAATATACTGAAGATGTTAAATTGTGAATGGGTTTAGGATAGCTTAAATGGTGTGGCCATAGCGATTTATTAAAGTAACATAAAAAAATACAATCGTTATTTTACTATATCTTTAAAATTTTTCATTCCAACTCTTCATAATTTTTTATATACGTAGAAGTCATCATTTGAAGGAAGCACAGTAAGTTTCATAGCTTTATCATTTTCAAGAGCCAGCATAAAATTAAAACTATCATAACTTATAAATCAAGCTTGCAATTCTTAGTTCCAATAATGACCACCAGATGGAGCTATAGGATTACTTTTAAATAATTATTGTAAAACAAGTATGATTTAAATCATTTATAGAAATCTTTCAAAGAAAAATAATATGTATTTTATGTATTTTACTGATAAAATGACCCTCACTTAATTAGAATAACAAGCTGAAGTATTGTGAACTATATATTAAGAATAATTCTTTATAAGCTTTATGGACAGATACGTTTTGAGTGACTCTTGAAGGTTCAGCACCACATCCTCTTTTACCACTGTTTAAAGAATTTATCTTACAGAACAGGTGCGAATTAATTTTGGATAGCTTGAATGGTTTTGTCGTGGTGATTTTTTGAAATAACAGTAAAAAAGTAACCAGTAAATGTGTTTTATTTTTTTAAAGTGCAGCTTCTAAACACTTCAAAAAAATGTACACATAGAATACAAGTCATTCTGAGGAAATATGCATAGTTTCATGACTATACAACATTATATGGATGATAGAAAATTAAAAAACTATCATACATCTGATGTCACTCTGTCCCTCTGTCACTGTGGTTAATGTGTGTGTGTGTGTGTGTGTGTGTGTGTGTGTGTGTGTGTGTTTGTGTGTGTGTTAAGTGAATTAGGTGTGAAACTATCATGGAGCATTTAGTCTCCAGCGCCAACATTTTACAGAACTGCCACTTTCCTGGAGTCTCAGAATTATAATGTGTCAGGTTTTGAGAGATCTAAGATTCCAAAAAATGATTTAATTAGAATACCATGAAGTATTGTGAAATACTATATATTAAGTCTTTATATATAGGCTTTATGAACAGATTAGAGTGACTCGTGAAGGACCAGCGCCACCTCCTCTTGTCCGATGGTTTGAGGAATATATCTTCCAGAATCTGGGATTAAGATTTAGGAGCTCATTTTTATTCCACCTCCTTTCCTGAAAGTCTGTCTTGCAGAATTGACTAAAAATTAATCTTCACATTAATTCCTAATTATTTTGCAATTCTTTTGTCAGTTCTTCTTGACCTGTTTTTCTCTTCCAGCTTTCCTGGACTATTGTATAGCACTCATAAATGATTAAATAAAAAATAATGGTAGTTATTAAGATTGATATGGTTTGGAATTGGTAAAATGTGCTTGGAAAAAAATCACAAAACAATGTTTTGATGTTTAAGTTTGGAATATTAACTGACATGAATGAATGCTATATAAATATTGTTCATGTTAACATAATGTTTATAAATGAAATCTTATTGTAAAGTGTTACTAAAGTTATATATATATATATATATATTGTTCTGTGAATGTGATTTTGAAGTCTAGATGATTCGGATTAACCCTTTAACTGCCATATCATTTAAAACCTCACTGCCAGAAGGATATTGTGAATGCATGTGCCCGCTGGGCACAGTTTACCTGATGCCACCGGGGTGGCGATGGCATTGGTGGCTTGAGCCCGCCATCGCTGCTTGCAGCTATATTTAGGGCTCAAGCCTGGAGGGCGAGAGCCCTATTGTTTTCCTTAGGATTATTTTTTATTATTATTATTATTATTATTTTTTTCTAACGTTACGGGGGCTTTTGGGGTCCTTAACATGCTCGAAAACTCTTGAAAATTGGCACACAGATTGGAACCTGCGGCCATTAGGGTCGGGCAGAGACTGATACACGGGCGTGGCACAGGGGCTCTACAGCGCCCCCTGGAATACTGAGGGCCATATATCATACATACTTGCACGTAGACACATGAAACTCGGTACACATGTAGAGCTCATTAAACCAAACAACTTTCGTACTGCATGTCATAGGCTCCGCCCAACAGGAAGTTGGCTATTTAGGGTTTATTATTCATATTTTTGGTCAAAGTTGTGGGGGCTTTTGGGGTCCCTAACATACTCAAAAACTCTTGAAAATTTGCACACACTTTGGAATCTGTGCCCTTTAGGAGCCTGCGGAGGCTGGGACCCGGGCGTGGCACAGGGGCTCTACGGCGCCCCCTGGAACACAGTCATAAATGTTAATGCATAGCTCACACATACTTGCACATATTCATATGAAACTCAGTACACATATAGATCTCATTGTGCCGAACAATTTTCGTATTGCATGTCATTGGGCTCCGCCCAACAGGAAGTCAGCTATTTAGAGTTATGTAAAAAGCGCATGCTCTGGAATTTGATATACTTGTCATAGGTTTTTTACTCGTTTACCACCAAACTCGGTCAACATGATCTCAATACATTGAGGATGAAAAATTGCCAGGGGATTTTTGATATCTCGAACGGTTTCCTCGTGGCGAGGCGTTGAAATTATGGCGAGAAATGAGAAACAGGAAGTGTCTAATACCATCCACATACATTTCCTGATTTCAATCAAACTTCATCAGATTATTCATTGTATGATGTCGATCACATATATGTGACTATTAGGAGTCAAAGTTATAGCGCCACCAACTGGCAGCAGGAAGTGTGTCATTTTCAAAATGCTTTGAATTCAGCATCTTATTTTTACTCGATTTGCTTCAAACTTCATCAGAATAATGTTAAAACACAGCCGATATGAATCTGCTGGGGGAAATTGGATATCTAAAAATATTGTTGCCGTGGCAACATGTCAAACTAGAATACTTCTCAGGTGATTTTGAGGCATATAACATGCTTAGAATTTCATCAAACTCAGAACACATATCAGTATTAGTGACAGCTAGACACTGGCAAAAGTTCATAAGAGGGCGTGGAAGAGGCACTCTATAGCGCCACCTTTTGTCAAAAGTGGGGGGGTTAGTTTTAGCTACAGACACCAAACTCAGTACAAAAATTGTTCTTATCAAGACGGACAACTTTCTAATTCACAGTCATCAGCTACAACCAACAGGAAGTCGGCTATTTTGATTTGAATGTGGATTGTTTTTTACATTTAGCTGTGAATTAATGCATACTGCTCAGAGGAGAGTAACACTATACACACCAAACTTTGTCTACATGATGCCAAAACATTTTAAACAACTTAAATTGCCAATGGATTTTGGATAGCTTAAACGGTTTTGTCGTGGTGATTTTTTTAAATGACAGTAAAGATGGAATTATTAATTTTCCTGCATTTTTAAATTCCAAACACTTCAAAACCTTTTTTCATACAGAAAAACAGTTATTCTGAGTAAATATGCATAGTTTCATGACTTTACAACACTGTATGGATAACAGAAAATTAAAAAACTGTCAGACATCTCATCTCACTCTGTCCCTCTGTTTGAGTGTGTGTGCTTAGACTTCCATTGTCTGAGAGAAATAGCGCCCCTACAGGTTCAATTCCCGGACTTTTATTTTCACTTTTAAATCGGTTAAAAATACAAATAAATACTTAGATTTAATTCACACTGACAAGCTAAACCAACATATCTGATTATTACCGGTTCAGGGCTCATGGATAAATTATTTCTGGCCAGAGATACGTGAGAAATAGGAGAGATGAATCACCGCTGTGATCACGAGCGTCTGGAGTAAAGAGCTCAGAAAAAACAAATTTATTCCTGTTTTAAAGCTTTTAAAAATAAATTATTACAGCGATATCACACAATCAACCAATTAGAACACACCAAGAGCTAAATTCAGATGTTTTTGAACTGTTTGTGTGAAAATGAATTATTTGCGGCTGCCTATCTGAAACCACCGCCTCCGATCAGCGCGTACAGTGTCCAGCTCAAAACAAACGAATTTATTCTTGTTTAAGAGCTTTTTTAAATAAAATATTACCACAAATGCACACAATAAACCCATTGTAACACTACAAGAGCTAAATGCAGGTGTTTGTGACCCGTTTAAGTGTGCAAGACTATTTGAAAGCGCGACTGGCAGAATAACATATATCTCTCGAGCTGCAGGATTCTGCCTTTCGTCGTACGAACGAACACATCACGGACAAGATTATTTCAAAATACATAATAGCTTGGCAAATATAAACGAAAACAGCCACGTGAACATAAACTGTTGAGAAATAAATCTGAAATGGATCTACTGGATTTTAATATTAAGTGACCGCATATACCAGCTGCTTCTGTCTTCAATTTTGATCCATATAAAAAATGAAACTCATTCATCTTGGCTGCTTTTTTTAATGTGTGTACGTATTTATTTATTTATTTATTTATTTATTTATTTATTTATTTATTTATTTATTTATTATTTTGCTCTAACAAGAATTAATCTATATTTAATTAAATCAATTACATTTTATTTTACATTTGATTTGTCCATTTCTGCATCTAAACGCCTAAAAACCTAAAACATGCTCTATTATACTATTGTTAGCAATTTCTTTATCGTCCAATTTATCTGGTGTACACTTTTATTTTCATAATAAACTTGTTTGTTAGATTATACACAGTTACAGTGGTCTATAATAAATATTGACAGGTTTTATTCAAGCTGTTTAGAATGATTGCAGTAGGCTAATGTTTTGAAATGTAAATAAAATAAAAAAAATTTAAATAAATAAATAAATAAAAAACATTGGAAAAGAATAACTGTTGTACATTTTTATACATTTTGTATAATTTCATAGTTTATGCATTATAGTTATAAAAACAAATAAATTTAGCCACTCACATAAAATCTTATAGGCCTTATCCTTTTCTGACAGTTTTAGGGATTTTTAAAAATCCTAAAAAACCTTATTTGTGCTGCAAATAATAATTTCAAACTCAAACAGTAAATATTCAGTTCATGCTTTATAAAGCCTTGTCCCAATATTAATAGTCAGTAGTAAGCAGTTTATAAATACAGCTATAAAAAGCTTGTTCTTGGGTTATAAGCACATTTATTAAAAAGGAGAGTAAAGGGTCAGTTATCTTCCTATGAAAAATAAAAAAACAAAAAAAACAAAACAAACAACAACACAGATTGATACAGAACTCAGAAATTTTATTGTGGATTTATGATAAAATCAGCCTGTAAATGAATTCATACTGCTCCAAGAAGACACAAGTTCACAGCAAATTTCTTTAACATGAAGCCATATACTGAAGATGTTAAATTGCGAATGGGTTTAGGATAGCTTAAATGGTGTGGCCATAGCGATTTATTAAAGTAACATAAAAAAATACAATCGTTATTTTACTATATCTTTAAAATTTTTCATTCCAACTCTTCATAATTTTTTATATACGTAGAAGTCATCATTTGAAGGAAGCACAGTAAGTTTCATAGCTTTATCATTTTCAAGAGCCAGCATAAAATTAAAACTATCATAACTTATAAATCAAGCTTGCAATTCTTAGTTCCAATAATGACCACCAGATGGAGCTATAGGATTACTTTTAAATAATTATTGTAAAACAAGTATGATTTAAATCATTTATAGAAATCTTTCAAAGAAAAATAATATGTATTTTATGTATTTTACTGATAAAATGACCCTCACTTAATTAGAATAACAAGCTGAAGTATTGTGAACTGTATATTAAGAATAATTCTTTATAAGCTTTATGGACAGATACGTTTTGAGTGACTCTTGAAGGTTCAGCACCACATCCTCTTTTACCACTGTTTAAAGAATTTATCTTACAGAACAGGTGTGAATGAATTTTGGATAGCTTGAATGATTGTGCGTGGTGATTTTTTGAAATAACAGTAAAAAAGTAACCAGTAAATGTCTTTTATTTTTTTAAAGTGCAGCTTCTAAACACTTCAAAAAAATGTACACATAGCAGACAAGTCATTCTGAGGAAATATGCATAGTTCCATGACTATACAACATTATATGGATGATAGAAAATTAAAAAACTATCATACATCTGATGTCCCTCTGTCCCTCTGTCACTGTGGTTAATGTGTGTGTGTGTGTGTGTGTGTGTGTGTGTGTTTGTGTGTGTGTTAAGTGAATTAGGTGTGAAACTATCAGGGAGCATTTAGTCTCCAGCGCCAACATTTTACAGAACTGCCACTTTCCTGGAGTCTCAGAATTACAATGTGTCAGGTTCTGAGAGATCTAAGATTCCAAAAAATTATTTAATTAGAATACTATGAAGTATTGTGAAATACTATATATTAAGACTTTATATATATGCTTTATGAACAGATTAGAGTGACTTGTGAAGGACCAGCACCACCTCCTCTTGTCCGATGGTTTGAGGAATATATCTTCCAGAATCCGGGATTAAGATTTAGGAGCTCATTTTTATTCCACCTCCTTTCCTGAAAGTCTGTCTTGCAGAATTGACTAAAAATTAATCTTCACATTAATTCCTAATTATTTTGCAATTATTTTTGTCAGTTCTTCT
This sequence comes from Carassius gibelio, assembly GCF_023724105.1. Classification (NCBI taxonomy): domain Eukaryota; kingdom Metazoa; phylum Chordata; class Actinopteri; order Cypriniformes; family Cyprinidae; genus Carassius; species Carassius gibelio. Next base: position 7,722,489 of record NC_068402.1, read on the forward strand.
TGACCTGGTTTTTTTTTTCTTCTTCTTTTCTGACCTCATGACCCAGTCAGCATTTTTTTACAATGGTCAAGTCTTAACTTATCCATTTCTGTATTGCATTTGTGTTTGATATTTCTCATGGGTATTTCATAATTTTCGACTTTGAGTTAAAACAGTTTGAGTTAAAACTCTTTTTTTAGCGCATTTCATCTGTAAAAGAAAACATGCCTAATGATTCTGCACACATGAATATAAGGAGTTTTTCTCTTCCAGCTTTCCTGGACTATTGTATAGCACTTATAAATGATAAAATAAAAAAATAATGGTAGTTATTAAGATTGATATGGTTTGGAATTTGTAAAATGTGCTTGGAAAAAAAATCACAATAAAACAATGTTTTAATGTTTAAGTTTGGAATATTAACTGACATAAATTAATGCTATATAAATATTGTTCATGTTAACATAATGTTTATAAATGAAATCTTATTGTAAAGTGTTACTAAATATATATATATATATATATATATATATATATATATGTTTGGGGAATATATATGTATATTGTTCTGTGAATGTGATTTTAAAGTCTAGATGATTCGGATTAACCCTTTAACCGCCATATTCTTTAAAACCTCACTGCCAGAGGGATATTGTGAATGCTTGAGCCCGCTGGACACAGTTTACCTGATGCCACCGGGGTGGTGATGGCATTGGTGGCTTGAGCCCGCCATCGCTGCTTGCAGCTATATTTTATTATTATTATTATTATTTTCCAACGTTACGGGGGCTTTTGGGGTCCTTAACATGCTCGAAAACTCTTGAAAATTGGCACAGACCTTGGAACCTGCGGCCATTAGGGCTGGGCAGAGACAGATATACGGGCGTGGCACAGGGGCTCTACAGCGCCCCCTGGAATACTGAGGGCCATATATCATACATACTTGCACGTAGACACACGAAACTCGGTACACATGTAGATCTCATCAAACCAAACAACTTTCGTACTGCATGTCATAGGCTCCGCCCAACAGGAAGTTGGTTATTTAGGGTTTAGTATTCATATTTTTCGTCAAAGTTGTGGGGGCTTTTGGGGTCCTTAACATACTCAAAAACTCTTGAAAATTTGCGCACACTTTGGAATCTGTGGCCTTTAGGAGCCTGCAGAGGCTGGGACCCGGGCGTGGCACAAGGGCTCTACGGCGCCCCCTGGATCACAGTCAGAAATGTTGATGTATAGCTCACACATACTCACACATATGCATATGAAACTCAGTACACATATAGATCTCATCGTGCCGAACAACTTTCGTATTGCATGTCATAGGCTCCGCCCAACAGGAAGTCAGCTATTTAGAGTTATGTAAAAAGCGCATGCTCTGGAATTTGAAATACTTGTCATAGGTTTTTTTGCAGATTGCCACCAAATTCGGTCAACATGATCTCAAGACATTGGGGATGAAAAATTGCCAGGGGATTTTTGATATCTCTAACGGTTTGCTCGTGGCGAGGTGTTGAAATTATGGCGAGAAATGAGAAACAGGAAGTGTCTAATACCATCCACATACATTTCCTGATTTTAATCAAACTTCATCAGATTATTCTTTGTATGATGTCGATCGCATATATGTGACTATTAGGAGTCAAAGTTATAGCGCCACCAACTGGCAGCAGGAAGTGTGTCATTTTCAAAATGCTTTGAATTCAGCATCTTATTATTACTCAATTTGCTTCAAACTTCATCAGAATAATGTTAAAACACAGCCTATATAAATCTGCTGGGGGGATATTGATATCTAAAAATATTGTTGCCGTGGCAACATGTTAAACTGGAATACTTCTCAGGTGATTTTGAGGCATATAACATGCTTAGAATTTCATCAAACTCAGAACACATATCAGTATTTATGATAACTAGACACTGGCAAAAGTTCATAAGAGGGCGTGGAAGAGGCACTCTATAGCGCCACCTTTTGTCAAAAGTGGGGGGGTTAGTTTTAGCTACAGACACCAAACTCGGTACAAAAATTGTTCTCATCAAGACGGACAACTTTCTAATTCACAGTCATCAGCTACGATCAACAGGAAGTCAGCTATTTTGATTTGAATGTGGATTTTTTTTTTACATTTAGCTGTGAATTAATGCATACTGCTCAGAGGAGAGTAACACTATACACACCAAATTTTGTCTACATGATGCCAAAACATTTTAAACAACTTAAATTGCCAATAGATTTTGGATAGCTTGAACGGTTTTGTCTCTGTGATTTTTTTTAAATGACATTAAAAATGGAATTATTAATTTTCCTGCATTTTTTAATTCCAAACACTTCAAAACCTTTTTTCATACAGACAAAAAGTCATTCTGAGTAAATATGGATAGTTTCACGACTTTACAACACTGTATGGGTAACAGAAAATTAAAAAACTGTCAGACATCTCATCTCACTTCTGTCCCTCTGTTTGAGTGTATGTGCTTAGACTTCCATTGTCTGAGAGAAATTGCGCCCCTACAGGTGCAATTACCGGAGTTTTAGTTTCTCTTTTAAATCGGTTAAAATACAAATAAATACTTAGATTTAATTCACACTGACAAGCTAAACCAACATATATGATTATTACCGGGTCAGGGCTCATTAATAATTGATGTGTGGTCAGTGATACGTGAGAAACAGGAGAGATTAATCACCGCTCTGAGCAGGAGCGTGTGGAATGACGAGCTCAGAAAAAACGAGTTTATTCTTGTTTCATAGCTATTAAGAATAAAGTATTGCAGCGATATCACACAATTCACAAATTAGAACACACCAAGAGCTAAATTAAGATGTTTTTGAACTGTTTGTGTGAAAATTAAATATTTGTGGCTGCCTATATCTGAAATCACCGCTCCGATCAGCGCGCACAGTGCCACAAGTTCAAAACTAACAAATTTATTCTTGTTTAAGAGCTTTTTAAAATAAAATATTGCCATAAATGCACACAATACACACATTATAACACAACAAGAGCTAAATACAGGTGTTTGTGACCCGTTTAAGTGTGCAAGACTATTTGAAAGCGCGACTGGCACAATAACATATATCTCTCGAGCTGCAGGATTCTGCCTTTCGTCGTACGAACGAACACATCACGGACAAGATTATTTCAAAATACATAATAGCTTGGCGAATATAAACGAAAACAGCCACGTGAACATAAACTGTTGAGAAATAAATCTGAAGTGGATCTACTGGATTTGAATATTAAGTGACCGCATATACCAGCTGCTTCTGTCTTCAATTTTAATCTATATATATAAAAAAGGAGACTCATTTGTCTTGGCTGCTTTTTTAATGTAGCGTATTTATTTATTTACTTTTTTATACATTTTGTATAATTTCATAGTTTATGTATTACAATTATAAAAACAAAAATAAATTTAGCCACTCACATAGAAATATCTTAGGCCTTATCCTTTTCTGACAGTTTTAGGGATTTTAAAAAATCCTAAAAAACCTTATTTGTGCTGCAAATAATAATTTCAAACTCATTTGATACTGACCTATGACATCCTCTGACATGCTATTTATTTGAATTTACATAATGTCATGGATGTAACAGTAAATCTGTTCAGCTCACAGATGAAGACTAAGCTGTAATGCAAGCAGAACACTTATAAATAATTTAAGGATTTGATAACACTGTAAAATAATGTCTTATTTGCTAACATTAGTAAATGCATTGGTAACACTTTATAATAACTGCACTCATTAGTAAATAGTCAGTTCGTGCTTTATAAAGTCTTGTCCCAACATTAATAGTCATTAGTAAGCAGCTTATAAATACAGCTATAAATAACTTTTTCTTGGTTTATAAGGACATATTTTAAAAAGGAGAGTAAAGGGTCAGTTATCTTCCTAAGAAAAATAAAAATAAACAAACACAACACAGATTGATACAGAAATATTTATTTCAATATGCAATAAAAGGAAACTGTACACTTGAATTATATATATATATATATATATGTGTGTGTTGGTATGTGGGAAGCACAGTTTTTGAGTGCACTGTAGACTTGCTCTCCAGGTGGATTCTGGTTGTATGCAGTCCATAAGGTATGGCTTTGTGTGTACATGTGAACAAGGAGAGGACACAAGACGTTTGAGATCATTTTTAATGGAGTTCAAGTAATAAAGAAAGACATTTGTTATGCATCTACATCCGTCTGCATGGACTCTGTACGTGTTTTAAACTTGCTAACCCCTATTATCAACGGCATTGGAAAGCCAATACACACACACAGACACATGTATATATATATATATACTTGATTAAAAAAAAAAAAAAAAAAAAAAAAAAATATATATATATATATATATATATATATATATACTTGATAAAATATATATATATATATATATATATATATATATATATATATATATATATATATATATATATATATTATTTTTTTTTTTTTTTTTTTATCAAGTGTACAGCTGTACAGTTTCTTTTTATCCATCTTGAAAAAATATTTCTGTGTTCTGTATCCCTCTGTGTTGTGTTTGACTTTTTAGTTTGGTAGATGAATGTTCCTTTAAATCTCATTTGTGAATGATTTAAATGTATAAATAGTCTTTGCTTTAGATGAGCTCACAAAGGACTGTCACCATTAGGACTCCCTATGCATAGGGCCCGGGATCTTGTGCAGCGCCCCTGCTGACAACTAGAATAATGTTATAATACTTAAAGTATGAAAATACAATGATTGAACTTTATAGCTTAAGAACAAAACATTTATAGCTGTATTTATGAACTGTTTAATAATGCCTATTAAAGGAGTGCTATTATTATTTTTCAAATTTAGTTATACTGTAATGTTGTTGTTTCAGCATAAAAAAAAGTTCTGCAAAGTTACTAAGCTGAAAGTCCAATTCAAAAGGAGATATTTTATTTAACAAAAAACACTTTTTAAAAACTATAATGAACAAATTGTTTGGACTACAACAAATATTGTCCGGGATTTGTGATTTCACAAATATGGACGAATGGGATGAGAATTGGTTGAGCTGCACTATAGAAAGCAACGAGTGTGATACATATGTAGTTGACCATGAAGCCTGGAAGAGAAAAACAAAACTCCTTATATTCAGGTGTGAAGAATTATTAGGCATTTTTTCCTTTACTGATAAAATAAGCCCAAAAAAAGGTTTAACTCAGATTGAAAAATGTGTTTCTAAAGTTATATATATTGTTCTGTGAATGTGATTTCAAAGTCTAGATGATTCGGATTAACCCTTTAACTGCCGTATCCCTTAAAACCTGACTGCCAGAGTGCTATTGTGAATGCATGTGCCCGCTTGGCACAGTTTACCTGATGCCACAGGGGTGGTGTTGCACTGATGGCTTGAGCCCGCCATCGCTGCTTGCAGCTATATTTCTTCTTCTTATTATTATTTTTTTTATTTTTTATTAAACCTTCCGGGGGCTTTTGGAGGCCTTAACATGCTCAAAAACTCTTGAAAATTGGCACACACATTGGAATCTTCGGCCATCAGGACGCCACAGAGACTGGGACCCGGGCGTGGCACAGGGGCTCTACAGCGCCCCCTGGAACACCTTCAGAAATCTTGAACCATAGCTCACACACGCTTGCATGTATTTATATGAAACTTGGTACACTTATAGATCTCATTGAGCCGAACAACTTTCACACTTTATGTCATAGGCTCCGCCCAACAGGAAGTCAGCTATTCAGGGCTGTTTAAAAAAAGCATGCTCTGGAATTTGAAATACTCCTCTGAGGTTTTCAACCCGTTCGCCACAAAACTCTGTGAACATGATCTCAAGACATTGGGGATGAAAAATTGCGAGGGGATTTTTGATATCTCGAACGGTTTGCCCGTAGCGAGGCGTGGAAATTATGGCGAGAAATGAGAAACAGGAAATGTCTAATAACATCCACATACATTTCCTGAATTTGATCAAACTTCATTGGTTTGTTCGTTGTATGATACCGATCGTATATATGTGACTATTAAGAGTCAACGTTATAGCGCCACCAACTGGCAGCAGGAAGTGAGTTATTTTCAAAATGTTTTGAATTCAGCATCTTATTTTTACTCGATTTACTTAAAACTTCATCAGAATAATGACAAAACACGGCCGATGTAAATCTGTTGTGGGGATATTAATATCTAATATGGCGTTGCCATGGCAACGTGTCAAACTTGAATGTTCTGTTATGATGAGTTTGAGGCAGACAACAACCTCAGATTTACATGAAACTCAAAACACATATCAGTATTAGTGATAGCTAGACAATGGCAAAAGCTTTTAAAAGGGCGTGAAGGAGGCACGCTATAGCGCCACCTTTTGTCAAAAGTGGGGGGTTTAGTTTTAGCTACAGACACCAAACTTGGTACATAAATTGTTCTTATCAAGACGGACAACTTTCTAATTCACAGTCATCAGCTACAACCAACAGGAAGTCGGCTATTTTGATTTGAATATTTAAATTGAGCTCTGATTTAATGCATTCTCCTCAGAGGAAATGTTCACTATACTCACCAAACTTTGTCTACATGTTGAAAAAACAATGAGGAACTTAAATTGCGAACGGATTTTGGTTAGCTTGAACCGTTTTGTCGTGGTGATTTTTTGAAATGACAGTAAAAAGGGAATCATTAATTGTCTTGTATTTTTAAATTGCAGCTTCCAAACACTTAAAAAAATTTCATACAGAGATCAAATCATTCTGAGGACATATGCATAGTTTCATGACTTTACAACACTGTATGATTAAAAGAAAATTAAAAAACTGTCAGACATCTCAACTCACTCTGTCCCTCTGTTTGAGCAATGTATGTGTGCTGACTGAGTGCATGTGTGTGTGTGAGTGTGTGTGTGTGAGTGGGGGATGGGCATGAGCTGAGTGGCAGACACAATGAGAGAGAGAAAGAGAGAGAGAGAGACTTAATCATCTCTTTAATCACCAGTAAAAAAAATTATTTTAAATTGTTATTTTTTTGTTGCTGTTGCTAACATTGCTGTTTTCATTACAGCTTAAGAAATCTCTTAGGCTTTATCCTTTTCTGACAGTTTCAGGAATTAAAAACAAAATTCTAAAAATACTTATTTGTGCTGCAAATAATAATTTCAACTCATTTGATACTGACCTATTCCATCCTGTGACATGACATGTATCTACATTTTTAAAATCTCATCGATGTAACAGTAAAACTGTTCAGTTCACAGATCAAGACTAAGCTTCTTCCACAAATGCTTATAAGTCATTAAAGGATTTAATAACACTGTAAAATAATGTCTAATTTGTTAACATAAGTAAATGCATTGGTAACACTTTATAATAACTGCACTCATTAGTAAATAGTCAGTTTATGCTTTATAAAGCCTTGTCCCAATATTAATAGTCAGTAGTAAGCAGTTTATAAATACAGCTATAAATAGCTTGTTCTTGGTTTATAAGCACATTTATTAAAAAGGAGAGTAAAGGGTCAGTTATCTTCCTATGAAAAAAAAAAAATAAAAAAAAATAAACAAACAACAACACAGATTGATAAAGAACTCAGAAATGTTATTGTGGATTTATGATAAAATCAGCATGTAAAAATGAATTCATACTCCTCCGAGAAGACATAAGTAGTTCACACCAAACTTTTTCAACATGATGCCAATATACTGAAGATGTTAAATTGCGAATGGGTTTAGGATACCTTAAATGGTGTGGCCATACCGATTTATTAAAGTAACATAAAAAAATACAATAGTTATTTTACGATATCTTTAACATTCTTCATTCCAACTCTTCATAATTTTTTATATACGTAGAATTCATCATTTGAAAGAAGCACAGTAAGTTTCATAGCTTTATCATTTTCAAGAGCCAGCATAAAATTAAAACTATCATAACATATAAATCAAGCTTGCAATTCTTAGTACCAATAATGGCCACCAGATGGCGCTATAGGATTACTTTTAAATAATTATTGTAGAAACAAGTATGATTTAAATCATTTATAGAAATCTTTCAAAGAAAAAGAATATGTATTTTACTGATAAAATGACCCTCACTTAATTAGAATAATATGCTGAAGTATTGTGAAATACTGTGTATTAAGAATAATTATTTATAGGCTTTATGGACAGATAAGTTTGGAGTGACTCTTGAAGGATCAGCACCACATCCTCTTTTACCACTGTTTAAAGAATTTATCTTACAGAACAGGTGCGAATGAATTTTGGATACCTTGAATGGTTTTGTCGTGGTGATTTTTTGAAATAACAGTAAAAAAGGAACCAGTAAATGTCTTTTATTTTTTTAAGTGCAGCTTCTAAACACTTCAACAAAATGTACACATAGAAGACAAGTCATGCTGAGGAAATATGCATAGTTTCATGACTATACAACACTATTACAACACTATACAACACTAGAAAATTAAAAAAAACTACCATACATCTGATGTCACTGTCCCTCTGGGTTATGTGTGTGTGTGTGTGTGTGTGTGTTTGTGTGTTAAGTGTGTGTGCTGAGTTTGTGTGAATGTGTGGGAGAGGGGATGGGCTTGGTGTCAGAGAGAGAGAGAGAGAGAGAGAGAGAGAGAGGGAGGGAGACTTAATCATCTCTTTAATCACCAGCAGAAAAAAAAAGCAATTTGGTGTTGTTGTTGTTTTTTCATCATTACAGCTTAAGAAATATCTTAGGCCTCAACATCAACTGTTGCTAGCCTACTCCCAAAATTAATAGTCATTAGTAAGCATTTTATAAATACAGCTATAATTAAATTGTTCATGGTTTATATGCACATTTATTTTGAGGAGATTAAAGGCTGTAATCTTCCTAAAAAAAATTAAAAAATTAAAAAATAAATAAATAAACAAACACAGAACTCAGAAACATTTATTTCAAGATGCAATAAAAGAAAACTGTACACTATATATATATATATATATATATGTTAAATTGCGAATGGGTTTAGGATACCTTAAATGGTGTGGCCATACCGATTTATTAAAGTAACATAAAAAAATACAATAGTTATTTTACGATATCTTTAACATTCTTCATTCCAACTCTTCATAATTTTTTATATACGTAGAATTCATCATTTGAAAGAAGCACAGTAAGTTTCATAGCTTTATCATTTTCAAGAGCCAGCATAAAATTAAAACTATCATAACATATAAATCAAGCTTGCAATTCTTAGTACCAATAATGGCCACCAGATGGCGCTATAGGATTACTTTTAAATAATTATTGTAGAAACAAGTATGATTTAAATCATTTATAGAAATCTTTCAAAGAAAAAGAATATGTATTTTACTGATAAAATGACCCTCACTTAATTAGAATAATATGCTGAAGTATTGTGAAATACTGTGTATTAAGAATAATTATTTATAGGCTTTATGGACAGATAAGTTTGGAGTGACTCTTGAAGGATCAGCACCACATCCTCTTTTACCACTGTTTAAAGAATTTATCTTACAGAACAGGTGCGAATGAATTTTGGATACCTTGAATGGTTTTGTCGTGGTGATTTTTTGAAATAACAGTAAAAAAGGAACCAGTAAATGTCTTTTATTTTTTTAAGTGCAGCTTCTAAACACTTCAACAAAATGTACACATAGAAGACAAGTCATGCTGAGGAAATATGCATAGTTTCATGACTATACAACACTATTACAACACTATACAACACTAGAAAATTAAAAAAAACTACCATACATCTGATGTCACTGTCCCTCTGGGTTATGTGTGTGTGTGTGTGTGTGTGTTTGTGTGTTAAGTGTGTGTGCTGAGTTTGTGTGAATGTGTGGGAGAGGGGATGGGCTTGGTGTCAGAGAGAGAGAGAGAGAGAGAGAGAGAGAGAGGGAGGGAGACTTAATCATCTCTTTAATCACCAGCAGAAAAAAAAAGCAATTTGGTGTTGTTGTTGTTTTTTCATCATTACAGCTTAAGAAATATCTTAGGCCTCAACATCAACTGTTGCTAGCCTACTCCCAAAATTAATAGTCATTAGTAAGCATTTTATAAATACAGCTATAATTAAATTGTTCATGGTTTATATGCACATTTATTTTGAGGAGATTAAAGGCTGTAATCTTCCTAAAAAAAATTAAAAAATTAAAAAATAAATAAATAAACAAACACAGAACTCAGAAACATTTATTTCAAGATGCAATAAAAGAAAACTGTACACTATATATATATATATATATATATATATATATATATATATATATATATATATATATATACAATTGCATAAGTTTATATAAAAAATTTTTTATCAAGTGTAAAGGTTAATAATAATAATAATAATAATAATAATAATAATAATAATAATGCATTTTATTTAAGGCACCTTTCAAACCACTCAAGGTCACCGTACAACAAGTAACAACAGTAACAATATTAAAACAAAAAATAACAGCAAATAACAATGTCAATAAAAAACCACAATAATATTAGAATAGCACAACATATTGTGGAATACTAAATTAAGACTTTATATATAGGCTTTATGAACAGATAGGTTTTGAGAGATTCTTGAAGTACTAGCATCACCTCCTCTTGTACAACGGTTTGAGGAATATATCTTCCAGATAGTACCGCCGCTCCCTATATGCAGAATACGCAGTCTTCGTAGGGCACCAACTCCCAGAGGGGGCACCATCCCAGTAGCTCAAAAAAAATAAAACATGCGCCATTCTCCCATCCGCGCTTGCGACCGCTCGGACATTTGCGGATGAATGTTCGTAATTGATGGATGGACATCTATGCCAGGGTAAAAGACATCAGCAATCCGGCACAGAGAAAAGAAAAATAAAGTAAAAAACAAAACAAAAACAGGCATAAAGTTGGCTTGACATTGGACATTCGAGAGTCTCAAATTTAGGGACCGTCTCTAAAGTTACATGTGATATTGTTATACACTTTTCTAACGTCAGTAGCATTTGAAGAGAATGACTTACAGTCATAAAAACAACTGTAATTGTTCATCTAGGTGACAGCTATAATGCACCATTAAATTGAATGTTTCATATTTATTAAAACAAACTGTAAGTCATATGTACATTATGCTACTTTTTCACATGGGCTCAAAAGCAAATTTGAAGCTCAATAGCATTTGAGGAAAAAGACTTGCAGTCATAAACCAATTGTAATGTGTTCATTTAGGTGTCAGCTACGATGCACAACTTATACATTTTTTATATATATTAAAATAAAGTGTTACTAAAGTTATATATATTGTTCTGTGTATGTGATTTCAAAGTCTAGACGGGTCGGATTAACCCTTTAACTGCCATATCCCTTAAAATTTGATTGCCAGAGGGTTACCGTAAATGCTTATGCCCGCTGGGCACAGTTTTCCCGATGCCACCGGGGTGGTGTTGCACTGACGGCTTGAGCCCGCCATCGCTGCTTGCAGCTATATTTTTTTGTTTTGTTTTTTGTTTTGCAAGTGGGATGAATTAATGCACATTCACATTTAGTCTAGAAATATATAATATTCACACAGCACACACAATGCCTCTGCACTTCTGATTTCTCCCAATATGGGGACAAAAGACTTGTCAGTCAATAAATGGAAAAATAAAGTAACTGGCATTACTTTTTTGAAAAAGTAACTCTTTTATTTTCTTGTGAATTTAAAAGTAATGCATTACTTTCCTAGTTACTTGAAAAAGGTAATCTGACTACGTAACTCACATTACTTGTAATGCGTTACCTCCAACACTGTTAAGAAAAAAATGAAGAGATGTTGACTAATGAGTTATTCACTTAAAGTGCAAACTTTGCATATTCGTTTGCAAGTCATGTGTGGTTTTCTGAGTTATGAGTTTTTGAGTCTGCGGGTTATGTGACATTCGACAACATCTGTCCTCCTGATGTTAGCATTCCTTTCAGCTGTGGTTGTTTCCCATGCAGTTATTCCCTCAACTGCCATCAGCTTCAAATCTAGTCTTGATTATTTGACCATGAGCAGAAAAGGCAAACTCTTGCCTCAAAACATGTTTTGCTTGCAGGTCCAATTTCAAATCAAAACAGCGTTTTATTAAACCCTCTCAGGATTTTCTAACATATCCCTTGCTTTTCGATTGCAAAACTAAAGTGATAGACATGTTTAACGATATGGCATTAAAATGGACTTATTTAATATATATTCACTTACTCAATATATCGATTTCTAATTATGCGGAAATGTTAAATGCAAATAACATAAATGTAAATAATTCTAATTTGAACAAAAAAATTTATCCCTTGCATTTTCATGAATATTAATTTCTTTTTTTTTCATCTTAGAAACAGAAAATGTTAGCATCAATGGAACACAAGTTGCCAGAACGATATTTGGACCCACAAAGAAGATGTCAACATATCTCATCGCGTTTGTTGTCAGTGATTTTAAGTTCATCAGTGTTAAAGACAAGAAGGGAGTTTTGGTAGGGCCTCTGAATCAATTTATACATTTATGAAGAGGAATATGGTTTAGACGTGAAGTTATATGAAAACTTCTTGTTTGACTTGTCAAAGGTAAGAATATGGGCAAGAAAAAAAGCCATTGATGACGGACAAGGGGACTATGCGCTTAAAATCACTCAGCCAATACTGGAGTTCTTTGAGAAATATTACAACACTAGCTATCCGCTTTCTAAGTCAGGTATGATCAGCTTCATCCATGATAAAAATAATACAGTTTCCCTTCAAAAAACAGTAGAATAAGTGGTTATCCTCCTGTTTTCTTAGACCAGATTGCATTGCCTGACTTTAACTCAGGAGCCATGGAAAACTGGGGTCTTGTCACTTACAGAGAGACGGCTCTTCTATACGATTCGCGGACGTCTGCCAATGGCAACAAGCAGAGGATTTTGACTGTGGTTTCTCACGAGCTGGCTCACATGGTACGTCTAGGCCCTGTAAAGGGGACTCAGAGTACTTTCTGCTTTGCATGGTTTGCCATGTGATTTATGTGTCTTCCAGTGGTTTGGAAACCTTGTGACGCTGAAATGGTGGAATGATCTCTGGCTGAACGAGGGGTTTGCTTCATACGTGGAGTATCTGGGCGCTGATTATGCTGAGCCCACCTGGAACATGGTAAAACAGATTATTATTGTGAAATAATCCCTCACTTTAAAATAATTTCAAGATGATCCCTCGATAATTAACCTCTCACACTATTACATAATCGTCAAGGCTCTTACATCGTGCAGAAAAACGTGCGTGTGTTTAAAGTTGAAACATGTACGTACTTTCTCTATTCCAATTTCATGAACAGAAACAACTAAAGGTAATCTGTAGATGCTTTCAAAACATCTGTGTGTTTGTTTAAGCAAAGCTCTGGCTGGTTGGAAGCAGATAGTCCTGCTGGTGGATGCTGTAACTACATCACCCAGACCAAACAGTGTCTTTCTCCCTTGATGGTCATTTAGAAATAGCCATGTATTCTGACAAAATCAAGTTGTGTTTGCAAGCAACATAAAAAAAAGTGCCTGTTTACTTTAACAAGTTCTAGGTTAATCTGAAAGATTCATTAATTCATACGGTCATGGTTTTGGGAAACCTGGGGAATTTATAAATAAATAAATGAATGAATGACTGAATAAGGTCAAATGAGTTCTTGGTGAACCTGATTTATTTATTTATTTATTTATTTATTTCTAAAACACAAGCACTTAGTAAACTCGAAAAATATATGAAATACAATATTTATTTAATTAAATGAAAAATGAATGAATGAAAAAAAAAAAATAGTGAAAATGTCAAGTTTGCCAACAAACAAACCACCTTGGTAAACATGGAAACATTAAATATTTCTGCAGTTCTGTTTATAGCCACTAGTGGTGCTGAAGTTACACGCTTCACCTTTGAGAGAGGATGGTGTATTACTGCATGTTGTTGTTCAGAAATGTGCTGAAAAGACACACCTTGTAACATGTAATTGACAATCGACTCCGTTCCTTTGCCAGAAAGAGCAGATCATTCTGTACGACCTGCAAAGTGCGTTTGCTGTGGATGGCTTGACTTCCTCTCACCCCCTCTCCCGAAAGGAGGAGGAGGTCAACACACCCTCAGAAATCAGCGAAATGTTCAACACCATATCCTACAGCAAGGTATAAAAAATCTACTGCATTATCATGACAGCTAGCAACTTAACAGTGCCTAAAGAAACAATAATAACACTCAAGCATCTGGATAGTAATGGACTATTAAAAGATTATAAATCTTTCTAATATTTTTGTTAAGTTTCAGCTTGAACACTGATATTGTGGAATTTCAAAAGACCAACACTCTTGAGAGGTTGCAAATAAAGTCATAAAGCAGTCATGGAGGTTTCAATCCAGTCGGAGATAAACGCTTTTCATATGTTTGTCATTATAGGGAGCTGCGGTGCTTAAAATGCTCTCTGAATTCCTGACAGAGCCGGTGTTTGCCAAAGGACTTGGTGTAAGCCTTACTGTACTCTACTGTTTTTGAACATGTCCCAGAGTTCATGCAACTTTCGTGCTGTATTTCATGACCTGATAGTATAGTTGTGTTGTTCTTCTGCCGCAGAACTATCTGAAGCAGTTTGCTTTTGGAAGCTCAGTGTATACAGATCTCTGGGACCATCTTCAAAAGGTGGGCTGTTTAACTGCTGAAGATTTAAATGTGGTAAAGATGGGCAATTGCAAGTTAGTATTGCATGGTATAAAAATCATAATTGTGTGTTATAAAATCAGAATTGCGAGATATACACTTGCAATTTTAAGGATTTGGACTTTACAACTCATAATTGTGAGTTTACATCTCACAATTCAGAAAAAGTCAGAATTGCAAGAAAAATGTTTATATCCTCGCAATTGCGAGTTTTCTCGCAATCTTGCATATCTAAGAAAAAAAATGAGAATTGGGAGATATGATTTTGTCACAAATCTGATGTTTTTTCTCACAATTGCAAGTTTACATCTCCCAATATAATTTGCAAATGTGAGTTCATATCTCACAATGCTGAGAAAAAAGTCTAAACTGCATGAAAAAAGTATGTTTATATCTCGCAATTCTGATGTTTTTTCTCGCAATTGCAAGTTTAGATCTCACAATTCTGACTTTATAATTCGCAAATGTGTTTATATCTCACAATCCTAAGAAAAAATTAAGAATTGCAAAAAAGTCTGTTTATATCTTGCGATTCAGACTTTATTATTTGCGATTGCGATTTTATATCTCTTAATTCTGAAAAAAAGTCAGAACTGTGAGAACTCACAAATCGCAATTGTAAGAAAATTGGCTTGTGAGATAATATGAGAAAAAAGATTTTTACATAATGCGAGTTATAAAGTTAGAATTGCGAGATACAAACTCACAACTGTGAAAGAAAAACATCAGAACTTCGAGATAACCAATCGCAATACCCTCATTCATTTTTTATTCAGTGGTGGAAATGGGCTCTGTGCATAGCTGTCTTTAAAACAAACTTGTACAATATGTGTGTTTGTACAATTTCATGCATATTTTCCACTTATAACAATTGAATTTGTTTTACATCCACTGTGCTTTTTTTAACTAGAAAATGATACTTGAGTCATGTTACATAGTTGACTAATTAAATAAAAAATAAATAAATAAAATGAAATCGTAAATCAGTCAAACGTTCTGAAAATCAAGCCCTAATACAAAACAGTATGTGGTGTAGTAAACACTGTAAACATTTAAGGAACTGTTCATTTTTGACTAACCAGGCAGTAGATCAAACTCCAGGAATGAAACTACCTCATAGTGTTCATGAGATCATGAACCGCTGGATACTACAGATGGGTTTCCCAGTAATCACTATCGACACTCGAACAGGGAACGTCAGCCAAAAGCACTTTCTTCTAGAGCCTCAAGCAGTGGTGGAGAGGAAATCTGAATTCAAGTATGTTTTCAAATATCATCACTGCAATTTCCAGATCCTCTGAAAACCTTTCTTATAAGTCTAACTGCTGTGTTACACCTCAGTTATGAATGGTTTGTACCCATCAAATGGATGAAGAAACACCAGGTGCAGGACCAGCTGTGGCTTCTGCAGAAATCAGGTACATTAAACCTTGTTAAGTCACTTTATACTTTTCATCTACCTCAAGATCTTGCAACAAGCCTTGCACACTCTCGCTCAGCCAATAAAATCGCAGGTCACTCGGTTCTTAAAGTTATGCATCTCTTCACTCCAACGCAAGGGCATTCGGCCAATCTGTAGTAGACAAAGAGTCAAATCTTACTGGGGATTCTACAGGGAGTTGGAGATGAATGAAACCTGGATTTTGGGAATTAGATTTGTTTTTAGAAGCTTACAAAACTATTCTGGCCCGAGAGAAAGCTTTGAGTGCATGCATTTGCTTTTACCTTTACTGGAGACCAACAGAAAAAGTGTTGGACCATGTGAAACTGGTCGTCACAATACCAGGGTTGTTTCTTGGTGGTTATCTACTGGCCCATGTATAAAGATGCATGTATTCATTTTGTCTTTGCACTGCCAATACTGTTAACTTGCTGTCAAATGAAATGTTTTCTCCTTGCCTGGAGATACTGTATGAAATATTATCTTATTTTATCTGCTCTAAGATCTACACAATCCCATGAAAGTCAGCAAAAATGAATGGGTGCTGGCCAACCTCAATATGTCGGGATACTTCAGAGTGAACTACGACCTTGGGAACTGGGAGCGACTTATCAGCCAACTGGAGTCCGACCACCAGGTCCTGCATGAAAATTATGAGAAAGAACAGTCTCAAAAGGGCTAAAAAGACATATAAACCATATTTTAATGTCTTCTCTTTATATAGGTGATACCTGTGGTAAACAGAGCTCAGATTTTGGATGATGCATTTAATCTGGCAAGGTGAGAAATATTGCGCATTGCATGCACACCATAACTCAAAATTTTGTGATGTGTGTTTTTTCTTTCTTTTTTTTTTTTAACAAATTCATACTTTTATTTAGATAGGGTGCATTAAATAAAAAAAACTGTTCTTTCTCTTCCTGAAACAAAAAATAATGATTTAAATTTTCCACAAAAATAATAAGCAGCAGAAATGTTGAAAATATAAGTAATGGCTGCTAATAATTCAGCTTTGCTAACACAGAAGGAATTACATTTTAAAATAGAAAATAACTACTTTAAACTGTAATAATATTTCACAATATTACTGATTTTACTATATTTTTTATGAAATGCTGCCCTGGTGAGCAGAAGAGACTTGTTAAAAAATCCTTAAAACATTTTACCGACCCCATACATTTTTGAATGGTAATGGGTTCCCACTGTCTTTGAAAATTTTTTTTTTTTTTATTGCCTGGGAAAGTAATAAGAATTAATCAAATTGCAAAAAATGAACTAAACTGTTTTTATAGTTTATAGTTAATAGTTATGTGCTTCTAATAGATTTTGTGTTAAATACATCATGCAAATCATGTTTGATTTGTCAATGTGATTTGTCACTTGATTGATCAAGTGTGATTTGTCAGTGAATTGAGTCAGTTCTTTGCTATGAATTAGTTAAACAGATTCACAATTCAGTATAAATGATTGAGTTAATCCATCTAAAGTGAAAAATATTTCACTATAAAAAGTGATAAAAGCTTTTATCTATCCAGTACATGAAAACAACCTAACAGGTCGTTAAAAGTCATGGAAATTCACTAGTAAAAAATGTCAATGACTGTATTCCATATAAAATATATATATAATTAATTTATTTTTTTTCCAGAGCATCTATTATAAACATAACGCTTGCTTTGAGAACAACTAAATATCTCTTGCGTGAGCGGCAATACATTCCATGGGAGGCGGCGCTTCGAAATCTGAACTATTTTTTTCAGTTGTTCGATCGCAGTGAAGTTTACGGTGCCATGCAGGTTGGTAAAATCTCATGTTTATAATCAAAACTGAAGTAAAACAGATAGATTACAGGGACTGCTGTTTTTATTCATTTTAGGTTTATCTTAAGAAGCAAATCAAACCACTATTTGAATATTTTGGGACTATCAGCTCAAACTGGACAAGAGTTCCCTCTGGCCACACTGATCAGTAAGGACATATCTTTCATATGTCACATGCTTCCCAGACTCAATTGGCTTTATATAGATAAAGTTATGTTTAATAATAAGCTATTTTGTTTGTCCTCAGGTTCACACAGATCATTTCGCTGTCTCTAGCCTGCAGCACCGGTGTGGAGGGATGCAGAGAACTGACCAGGAGCTGGTTCAAAAAATGGATGCAGAATCCTCGTAACAATACGTGAGTGCAAACCTTAATTAAGCAATTTCGATATATGATGTGTTTTTGAGAAGTTTCAAGTGCTTGACACTCAATATCAGTGGAGGAAATGAAACTTAGTTTTATAAAGTGAACAAATTAATTTAATAGCTGTTTTTTTTTTCTTCTCTTTTCTTAAATAGTACAACATTTCATTTATCGGTGCAGCATTTATGACGAAATAAGTAATGAAAAAAAATGTCCATTGATTCCAGGATTCATCCTAACCTGAGGTCGACGGTGTACTGTAATGCCATCGCTGGAGGTGGTGCAGAAGAGTGGAACTTTGGCTGGCAGATGTTCCAGAAGGCCACAGTCGCAGCTGAAGCTGTTAAACTGAGATCGGCTCTGGCCTGCACCAAAGTGCCCTGGTTACTGAACAGGTAGCTCTGGGAAAACATAAGGCTCAAAGACATGATGTCTGAAATAAATGCAATTCAAACTACTTATATTACCACTCAAGCTCTTAGAAACGTTCAAATGACGAACACATCTTTGGGGGTTATACATAACAAATCTGAACAGAACCTACCTTGTACATCATGTTCTGATATTTTTTAAGCATCCTTCATAATTTCAAGTTTTATCGTTTATGACAACAAAACCTCTTAACACAACATTTTTTTTTCAAATATTTAATATAGCTTATTATTCATATCCTTATTATGCAATGTGCTTTTTTATGACAAGATAACGGCAAAACCCCGTTTTTTTTATCTTTTAATTTTACTTTTAAGAGTGAATCTATTTTTTTCTACTTAAAGCTCCGTAAAACAAATATCAAAAATAATTTGAATTCAGAAATCATGTTTATTATAGAAAATGTGTGTTCAAGTCATCGCATGTCTGAAATGCAATTGTAATGTATTTTTGAACAATTTGTGTAGATGCATTGTAGTACTCTAGGAACTGTGGAGTTTAACTTGTAAATTGTAATAAGGTACCTGGAATACACCATGAACCCAGAAAAGATACGCAAACAGGATGCCACTTCTACCATTGGGTACATTGCCAGTAATATTATTGGCCAACCTTTGGCATGGGATTTTGTCCGGGCAAACTGGGACTATTTCTTTAAAATGTAAGTATGCCAAATACCATAATACACACACACACACACACACACATAGAAAAAGAGAAAGAAAGAGAAAAATGTAAAATAACATACTTTTGGTATTACTCAACAGGTACGGCACAGGATCATTCAGTTTCTCCAGACTGATTAGTGACATCACCTATAGATTCTGCACACCATTTGAACTCAGTCAGGTACATGACCTTTGACCTTACAACCCACACAGCAAAAATCTATTGCATGCACTATATACAGTAAGAGGCTTATAAGACATAACCTGACTTAAGTGTAAAATCCTCGCTGTCTTTGTTCAGTTAAAACGCTTCCAAAAGGATAACGCTGAGACTGGATTCGGCTCGGGAACTCAAGCGCTGCAGCAGGCCATCGAGAAGACAACAGCCAAGATTAAGTGGCTGGCGGAGAACAAGGAACCGGTTCTTCAGTGGTTCCTCTCAGAAGCAGCGTAATACTCACATCTGTGTGCCTTGAGATCAGAGTAAGTTCAAGTATTATTTCAGCTGGATGCTCTTAAGTTAAAAAATGATCATTCTGTCATCACTTTCTCACCCTCATATCATCCAAACTTGTATGATTTTTCTCCTGTGAGACACGAAAGGGCATTTTGAATACCCTGAAACTGGAAACAGAAAAAATATATACATTTCAGTAATATTTAACAATATAACTGTTTAAAAATGCAGGCTTGGTGAGCATAAGAGTTTTTAGTAACACCCAAACTTATAAATGGGAATGGTCATTATTAATCATTGTGTGTGTGTGTGTGTGTGTGTGTGTGTGTGTGTGTGTGTGTGTGTGTGTGTGTGTGTGTGTGTGTGTGTGTGTGTGTGTGTGTGTGTGCGTGTGTGTGTGTTTTGCAGGATGTCTCCAGCCTCACATGAATTCATCATCCTGTAACCTGATGGAATGAAAATGAATGGATGCTAACAGCATTTTGGCAGGATGTTTTTACCCAAGGAGCAGCCCCTCCTTGAGACAGCGCTCTGATATTTAACCACCAGTTCACATCCCTCGGATACAAATGAGGATGGATTTACATAAGAGACTACACTGACAATGGCCCCCTAAGTATCGAATAAGCAGGGAACCTGTTTCAGAATTTGTGTATAATAAGTTGTGTTGCTTAGTTAAGCATCACTATTATTATTGTTATTGCTCATACTCATACTTATCCTGCACAATATCTGCTATGGACATCAATGATACCTCAAATCATGCAGGTTGTTCAGGAGAAGTTTGTTATACTGTATGTTTCTAAGCATTTGTAATGGATGTCCAATAGACTTACATATGATCCAAGCCATATTTAGGGCCTGGAAAAGCTGTTGTTATGAGCTGACTAAGTAGCATCCAAGCAACCGTATAGCTATGCACACACAAATACAATTGTGAATGGGCAACCACACTCTTATTTTCTACATACAATGTAAAATTCTATTTAGCGTTTTATTGTTAGCTTGCTATTATTGACTGGATTTAGCTTTTTTTTTTTTAAATATGCTGCCATTAAAATTTATAAAAATACGCTACCACTCAAAAGTTTAGGGTCAGTAAGTTTTTTTAAAGGCCAGATTTACTAACAGCTCGCTCCAGCGCAAACCATCTTTTGGCATTAAAATAATACTGTCAGAATTTACTAAAGATGCGCAGTGAAAAGGCGTGGACACAGTTATTTTTGCACCTTATTGAATATGCATTTGTAGGAGTTTCTCTTTCAGGAAAAACGTAACTTTTTCACCTTAACGCAACTTGATTTACTAGTGTTTGTGCTCGTCAAATTACTGGTAGTTGCGCCTATATTTAACGCCCAAAAAAGCTAGGAAAAAAAAGCACTGCTCTTGATAGATTGTGCTGGTCATTATGGAAATGATCTGGCTGCATCTGTGTTCTTTAATGTGTGCATTGACCACAAGTTGGAAGTTTCCCCTCCCATCGGTGCTTTTACGAAATTGCGCTCTAACGCTAATTTGCTCTGTTTTAGTAAATCTGGCCTTAATACCTGGGCAGCTAAAAAATCAGCATTTCCATCAGATGAATAAATTACATTTTATAATATATTAAAATGAAAAATGGTTATTTTAAATTGTAATAATATGTCACTGTTTTACTGTATTTTTTTTTATCAAATAATCGTAGCCTTGGTGAGCATAAGAGACTTTTTACTGATCACAAACTTTTAAATGGTAGGTGGTTACTGTTTTTAAGGCCTTTTTTGAAACATGTACATCCCTGTCTTTTTTATTTTAAATAAATAATTAAGTTGTAGAAACATTTTGAAATCATTATTACAAGCTGTGTAACTGTATCTGTGTATTTTAGTGTGCATTTTCCTCATTTCTGAACACGCTTATACACTGTCATCAGGACACACTGAACAAGTAACCTCAGAATACGTTAATACATACAGTGCTGCTTGGTGACATCCATTAGATTGTTTTTCTATGCAATTCTCTGTCATAACCACACGAACACCATGAGACCGTTTCATAACATTTGAAATATTAACTTGGAAGGGGTATAAAGCACTTGGAAGACTCAAGAGAAATGTAATAACCTTGAAGCGATAGCTAATAAGCCCTGTGTCCCAGTTTAACTTGGCAAACAAAAGTCGTATGCAAATTCAAGTCAAATGTGGAGTATAAAGACATATTTGCCATTGTTTTCTTGACTTAAAAATGAGAACTATGCAAACATGTGGAGCATGAGTAACTGTTTTCCTTATAAGTGGCATGGATACGACCACAGCATGATTCATCACAGTCAACACTATTTAATCACACACGCTTCATGACTGTCTGCATAGACTTAATCCCGTTCCGGCCCCATCATTAACTCCTGAAAACATCTCCTGATACTTCATTTTAACTCTGCGGCCATGGGGAAAGGCTTTTACATCAGTAAGCCTCAAGGGTTTGTGCTATTTGGGTTGGGCGCTGGGGCCGTCCTCACCATTTTTGCATTGTCAGTTGTTTATGCCCAAGAGAAATGGAAAAACGAGGTAAATGCCATAGACGGGACGCGCATGGTGACGACTGCAGCACCCCAGAGAACCTCAGCCCCGTCGAACGAGCCCTGGGACCACTACAGACTGCCTGACGCCCTTCTTCCGGAGTACTACAATTTGACGCTTTGGCCTCGGTTGGTGCCGGACGAACAGGGCATGTACATTTTCACTGGGACATCTGGAGTTGTGTTCACGTGCGTGAAGGAGACCAACCTGATCCTTATTCATTCCAATGAGCTGAACTTCACCTTGACCTCGGAGAGGCACCATGCCAAGCTGACGGGTTTGGGAGGGACAAGCGCTCCAGCCATACTAAAGACCTGGTTTCAAACACAAACACAGTTCATGGTGATTCAGCTCAAAGGAAAACTACAAGTTGGAAAATCCTACTGGTTCTACACAGAATTCCGTGGAGAGCTGTCAGATGATCTAGGAGGATTTTACAGAAGCCAATACACAGAAAATGGTGTAAAAAAGTAAGATAACTACTGGTTTACTTTCCTAAGAAAGGGTTGAAATGTTTGCATTTTACAGCTTTTGTAGTCGACATCAAAGTAAACACTTATAATACAAATTAATTAATCTTGTAGTAATAATTGTATAAATATGAAAATAACTATAAAACTGTTTATAGCACACTTATATATAAAGGAATAGTATTTTAGGTCCTGTAAATTTTCCAAAAATGTTTAATAATCTTTTAGATTTTTATAAGTTAAATTATTAATTTTTACTGTGGTATGAGAAATTAATTTTAAAATGTACAAATATTTTTTTGTATCTCAATATCAGGGCAATACAGGAATTAGAGAATTTTAAAACAATTAGGTAATAATTATTTAATGTTTAATTTAAAAGCTAAATTAAAATTGTGATTTTATCACACCACAAGCTACTGCTTTATATTTTTGTGTAATTATTGAATTGCTATTATTATTATTATTACTGAATATTGGATAAAAGTGTCTGCTAAATGCATAAATTTACATGTAAAATGTAAATTCATTACTAGATGTAATTTAATGTTTCCCTTGAATTGCACACTAAATTTTAAACAAAACATTTATGAAGACTTTTGCAAGCTGTTCTACTACTTCCTACACACTTAGCTGAGATAATTTCGTTTTGCCAGAGTTGTCGCCACAACACAAATGCAGCCCACTGCCGCCCGGAACGCTTTCCCCTGCTTCGACGAGCCGTCAATGAAGGCCGTCTTCCATCTGACTCTCCTCCACCCTCCTGGAACTGTGGCCCTTTCTAACGGCATGGAGCTGGGTTAGTGATCACATCAATAACAAGTGTCATAGATCTGATGAGGGCATGATAATATATTCTCTTACTAATAGAATAAAAAATATTAGACTATATTGTAATTTCAGTTTAATTCAGTAATCAAAGCTCTACATTATCCAAGCAGTTTTTTAATTTACTTCACAAAAATTATAAAATTAAGCAAATCTTTTGAAAGACCTTACCAATTATTTTAGCTTCATTAAAGTTTTTCCAAAGTTATAAAACGGTAGCTTTCATTGTTTGGTAGTTTATAACCTGCTCTTTAATCACTTATTGAGGCCTTATATTTTTCCATGCATGTTATGTAATCACAGACAAAATGTACATTTTAAAATCCTAAACAATTATTTTTAATATGTTTATTATTTCTATATACTGTTCAAAAGTTTTTTTGTTTTTTTTTTAAGAAATTATTATTCAGCTGTTCACTTTTATTCAAGGATGATCAAATTAAGCAAAGGTGACAGTAAAGTCATTTATAATACTGAAAAAAAAAATCAAATAAATGTTGTTTATTTTATCTATTTATCAAAGAAAAAACATGCATTGTAGTTTCCACAAAATTATTTATTAATACAACTATGTTCAACTTTAATAATAGTAAGAAATAGTTATTGAGCAGCAAATCATCATGTTAGAATGATTTCTGAAGGATCAGGTGACACTGAAGACTGGAGTAATGATGCTGAAAATTCAGCTTTGCATCACAGGAATAAATTAATTTTTAAAATAGATTTAAACTATAAATAGCTATTTTAATTTACATTAATATTTCCCAATATTAGTGTTTTTGTTGTATTTTTAATCAACTAAAAACCGCATAAATCGCAGACTTCTTTCAAAAAAACAAAATCATTAAAACCCCAACTTTTGTACACAAGAGTATAATGAATGGATTTATCTGTGGACATGTTTTACATCTTCACTCATGCTCTGATCTTCCCTTTAGGCACTGAAAGCATCACCATAGATAATCAAGAGGTTTTACAGACCAGATTTGAGCCAACTGAAAAAATGTCGACATATCTGCTGGCTTTTGTTGTCAGTGAATTTACCAACATACGGTCCCCCCCAGAGGCCAATATTTTGGTAGAAATCAAGATATATTCACTCTCTTGCTCTCTTCTTTCCTCTTACAGATGTATTGTAAATGTGGATAATGAGTTAAAAACGTATATTAAATTGATTTTTATTACATAATCAATTTGTAATTTCCACTAAATGTGTAACTTTATTTATTTCTTTTTTAGATCAGAATATGGGGACGTAGAGAAGCCATTGAAAGCGGTCAGGGAGATTATGCCCTTAAAGTGACGTTGCCTATTTTGAAGTATTTTGAAAACTATTACAACACCACATACCCCCTATCCAAATCAGGTGAGAGTTTAAACATGCAAGCTCATTCCAATCTTTGTGTCTCAATCCATTAATACTGGACCATTGGGGGAAAAAAGCGGTCAGACTAATACTTTCCATTCCCTAGACCAAATCGCACTGCCTGATTTCGCTGCTGGAGCCATGGAAAACTGGGGTCTGGTCACATACAGAGAGCTATCGCTTTTCTACGATCCTAAAGTGTCCTCTAATGAAGATAAAGAATGGGTGGTCACTGTAATTACACATGAATTAGCACACATGGTATATAGAGAACCTCTCTCTCTCTCTCTCTCTCTCTCTCTCTCTAAAAACTTGTGTTATTTAACTACATCTAAACTACAGTATGTAACTCATTTATGGGAGTCAAATTATTGTCTAGTGGTTTGGGAACCTTGTGACCATGAGATGGTGGAACGACCTGTGGCTCAATGAAGGTTTTGCAAATTATGTTTCATATCTTGGAGCAGATTATGCTGAGCCCACCTGGAATATTGTAAGTTTTTATTCACTCTATACACATTTGGAAATCATGTCTATGTTCACAAAATATAGCAATCAATAACATTACACTAGAAATCAGAAGGCTCTATTTAGATTTGAAGTCTGTAATGCATCTTACCAAAGTCTCTTCAAGGTATTCTATAGTCTTTGATCTTAACGTATGCAGATGAAGTCACATTGCGATTGGTCTTTTTTTTTTTCATGACCAGTGAACGCCGATTATATTTTTCATTGATTTATAACAGCTATGGGGCGTTTTTAGGCACTTTGTGGTTTTAACCTACATTTCAATGGTGTTTAATTGGATTTTACTTCTGTTTTGCGTCTTTCGCCCTGAACCGATTTAGTATCGCGTTAAAAATAGTTACGTCACATTTTTATTCTACGCCTGCTTGATTTCCAACGAAAAACATCCTCTACTTGCGCCCCAATAAACACAGTTAAGGCTTAGTAAAGTTCTGTAAAGTTGTTTCATTCGTGAACCGTACACTCAAAACAGTAAGATTTCTTCATTTGCTTAACTAATTATCAACGTCTTTTTTTTTACGCCAGACCTACTGTTTCTACGCGAACGTAACGTAGCGTAGCGTAACGTAACGTAACTTAATTAATATTCATGAGCAAAGTGAAGCCGTTAGTTGATCCTGATACAGAGTACAAAAAAGTAATCTATATCAAGTAGATTGATAACATATCTTTTTTTTTCAGTTATTATGAATATATTAACGTGAGGTGTTCACGGTCTTTTCTCTTTTCTCTCCTGAAGAAAGATCTGATGATACAGCAACAGGTTCAGAGGGCGTTTGGCGTGGACGCTCTTGTTTCCTCCCACCCGCTTTCCTCACGAGAGGATGAAGTCATCACACCGGAGCAAATCGATCAGTTATTTGATACCATCACGTATAGCAAGGTTTTCATCATGTTCCAGAAACAACATTGTTAAGCAGTGTCGTATTGCAGTGTTTTAGTTCATGCTAAATTGTTGTCATTTCAGGGGGCTGCAATACTGAGAATGCTGTCTGAGTTTCTGACAGAGTCTATCTTTGCTAATGGACTTCATGTATGTCCGAAGAGTTATTTTATGATGCATTAATGTGACCTTTTGAGTGACTTATTCTCAGACTGACACCTGTGCATTAATTCCACAGAACTATTTGCATGAGTATGCATACAGCAACACTGTTTACACAGATCTTTGGGAAAAACTGCAGGAAGTAAGTTACAAAATTGATGCAATGGAATCCCTAAATAAATCTTAGTGTAATTTTCATTATATTTCATTATACATCTTTTTCAGATTGTAGATGCAGATTCAAGCATCCAGCTCCCAGCCTCATTAAATGAAATTATGAATCGCTGGATTCTTCAGATGGGTTTTCCTGTAGTAACTATTGATACTCGAACAGGAAGTATCACTCAGCAGCACTTCCTGATACACCCAGAGGCAGTAGTGGACAAGCCATCTGACTACAAGTATGTTTAAACTGGCAAATGTGCCTACATAGTACTGTCCTTTTAAAGTATACGCTGTGTATGTTCAAAACTGATTGCAGTTATGAATGGTTTGTGCCAATCACATGGATGAAGAGTGGCATTAACATGGGCCAGCACTGGCTGCTTAACAAAACAGCTTCATATGAGCCCATGAAGACGGAAACTGACTGGTTATTGGCCAACCTGAATGTCACGGGATACTACAGGGTTAATTATGATCCCCAGAACTGGGAACGTCTCCTCAAACAACTGAATTCAGATCATAAAGTAGGTGTCTCATTATCTTTAAAGTAATTAAAAGCATTAAGCTTCAAAGTAGCATACCTGAATACAATCCAGAGAATAATCAGTTTAAAGTGAACATGAATTTGAAAATGATTAATTTAGCAAAACTTTAACAGAAGTATATGGTTATGTAGTATTAAATATAGTAGTGAACATTTGAAGTGGATCAAAAAAATTTGTCTTAAGACAAAAAAAGACAAATGTTGACTACAGTGGCGGCTCCAGACAATTTTGATTGGGGGGGCAATGGGGGGTCCTGGTCATTTCAAGGGGGGTCTCATGAAAACCAACAAAAAATACAGTGCACACGACTAATAACTGCATATTACTGCTACTAAACAACAAAAACAACACAGCACATCAACTACTTTGTTTATAATTAATTAATCAATTGCAGTTTGCAAACAATATGCTCAAACTTTAAAGGGTTGGACCTAATCAATAAGTCCACCTTAAATATTGATACAAAACATAAAAAACTGATTCACTGGAATATAGTGATTCATATTATTATTACTGTTGTAGTTGTTGTTGCCTAAAATCGAACACCTTTGCAATGTAAACAAATGATAGGCTACATTTGTTATTCATATCCTTCACACTGCACTTTGATGTCAGGTAATATTATGCATTTTTTTATTGCCATTGATATTTTTACATTTATTTCCAGAGAGATATTATTGAGTTTACAGGCTAATGTGGTCTTGCTGTTGTAAACACTGTTGCTATTGTAGAAAAAATAATAATATTTGCATCACATTTAAAATATAATTATATTTTAATTCATTTCTGAATAGTTTTTATTTTTATAATGATAATTCAGAGAATGAGAAAATCCGAATAAGCCTTACCAGTGTTGTGATAATTATTTTTAAGGCACTCTATTTGTTAAAAAATAAATAAATAAGTACTGTAATATAATAATAGTGTAGTCAAATAACATAAAAAGGACCAGACCCCTCGATGTCTGTGAAACTTTTCTCCCTCAAACAGCACGCTAGCGTTACTTCTACACACAGCAACATATCTGCATGTTCTCACATCACATCGTTCTTGTAAAATAATAATAAGTAAATAAACATCAAAATCACTTCGCTGAGAATGAAACACCGCTTACCAGCTGCCGCTGTGTTGAAAATATCCTTTAGCAATTAAAAAATGCGCGTCGGATGAGGTCGTCGTAAGGTGAAAGGTCATCATGTTGGTCATTTTATTTACGGCTAAATTATTATTAATAAATTGTACTAATATTATGATTGGGCGTGGGCAGGCATTCACAAAAGGGAATGTTATTACAAAAAAAATCGAGGAGATTTTGCTTTGACAAAAGGGCACTTAAGGGGCAAAGGAGCAGGTGCTCAAGTGAACCGGTTCTTTCGGACAGTTCGATCAAATAAAACTAGTTGGAAAAAAAACGGTTCACCGGTTGTTTTGCGCTCGATGTAATGTCATTCGCGACGACTGCCCTTCTTTCAAGCCTTCGATTTACCCGCGCTCATAACACTAGCACAGAATCAGTTCAGAATCAATCATCAAAATAATCAGTTCAGGCGAGCTGTGAGTCAGTCTGCTTCACATGCGCAGTATCACCAGCTCCTCGGTTCTCGAATCGGACGCGTCTGACAGAAACGATTCTCGTCCAGTGTAAGAATAAATGTAGAATAATTATTATTTATTATTATTCTGCGTAGTTTGAAGATATTTTTATTATATTTATCCCGGATATATATATATATATATATATATATATATATATATATATGTATATAATCAGGAAGAGGGTGGGGGGTCAAATGGGGGGTCAAATGGGGGGTCAAGGCGTTTTTTGGCAGGGTCGGTGGTTGACTAGTGTATTGCAATCTTTATAACATCTATTGTTCCACTTTATAATTTTGAAGTTCTGAATTGTTCTAATATATAATTATACATGATAGTAACTTGATATAATATACATATAATAAATAATAACAATATAACATTTGATTTTACCCTCTTTCCACATAGGTTATTCCAGTTCTTAATAGGGGCCAGATAATCGATGATGCATTTAATTTAGCGAGGTAAGCTCTTCGCTGCAAAGATATTTCATCAATGGACAATGCCTCAGGGCATCCATTTCATCAAAAAATGATCTTGCTGTAAATAAAAAAATAATTGGAAATCTGATTATTCATAGGGCAGAGATAATCAACATAACCTTGGCTCTGAGAACAACTAAGTATCTCTACGAGGAGAAGGAGTACATACCGTGGGAATCTGCCACAAGAAATTTACAGTACTTTTTCCTCATGTTTGACCGAACAGAAGTCTATGGACCTTTGCAGGTATGTTCCTTTATGTATTACAAAAAATATTGATATTACATGCAGATTACACAATAAAAAATTCATTACACAGAGAATGCTCATTTTATAACTTATTTGATCATTTATACATTTCTTGAAACCACTCCAGACTTACCTGCGGAGAAAGGTGCAACCTCTTTTTGACCACTTCAAAGTTATCACATCAAACTGGACTCAGAAACCCCCAAGATACATGGACCAGTAAATACATGATCACTTTTTACAGTTTATTCTAAATATGACTTTAGTACCACCGCTATGTGTTATCACAGCCAGTTATACGCTTTACTTCTATAAGCACAAACTTAAAACTGTTGTGAAGAAGTTTAAAGGGGTCACATCATGATAAATCAAATTGTTGTTGATTTTTGGATATAAAAGAGTACTATGAAAACGTTCTCCTCAGTAAAAAAGAACCGTTTATTGAAACTAAGCAGCTTGTTCTGTACTGACGTCAGACAGACCACAAGAAGAAATGACCACCTTCAAATACACATCAACTTTACCACACTGAGGTAATGAGGAAATACTATTCATAAACACAAGACAAATGTGGTAAATATGAATAAAGTGTGGGAAAGTCTGTCAGAGCTTGTGCAAACCCATAAGTAATTTTATATGTAAAGAGGATGTTTACATAAATGTCATATAGGCACAACCGCAAAAACAACTTGTTTAATTGTAAGGTTCAGAGTCTGGGGTGGAATATGATTATAAAAAACGAAAAAGTTATTACGGGTAAAAAAAATGAAGTGGACTTCAGTGGAAAGAAAAAAATAAATAATTTGACCCCTTTAAACTCTCCTTAAAACTGAGAGGTTGCATAACATATGTGAACCTGGAGCACTGGGTATATTTTTAGAAATAGGCAAAAAAAAAAACAAAAAAAAAAACATTGTATGGGTCAAAATTATCGATTTTTCTTTTATGCCAAAAAGCATAAAATCATTTTCCATGAAGACATTTTTTAAATTTTCTACTGTGAATATCTAAAAACTTAATTTTTCATTAGTAAAATGTATTACTAAGAACTTCATATATTGTATGGTTTGTGTGACTTCTGTTTATAGATACAACCAAATTAACGCAATCTCATTGGCCTGCAAAACGGGAGTGAAGGGATGTTCAGAGCTCACTAGAATGTGGTACAGACAGTGGATGGAGAACCCTGACACTAGACCGTATGGAACATGCTTCTTTACGCCTGAACTCTGAATTCAGTTCCAGTCTGCTTTCTCATTTATTCATATTTATTCATTCTTATTCTGCAAATTCAGCTCAGTTCAGTGAGTCAGTTCTACTCTCAATTCAGTTCAAGCCAGTTCATCTCTTTCAAGGTCTTTTTGTACCATTGATTTTTAGTTTAGTTCAGCTAATCGATTTTCTATTCAGTGCAATTCAAGTCAGAATTAAGTTTAAGTTCTTTTCAATCAGTTTTTTGGGAGCTAAGTTCAATTAATTTCCCCTCAGAATTCAATTCAAGTCAGTTTAGCTCTTGATTTTAGTTTAGTTCCTTATATTTCAAGTTATAATTCATTTCAAGCTATTTCAGTTAGCTGCTTTCTAGTTCTTTTTCATGTTTATGGGAGTTGAGTTCAGTTCCACTCCTAATTCAGTTCAAGCCAGTTCAGCTTTTTCTAGGTCTGTCCATACCATTGATTTTTGTTTAGTACAGTTACATACATTTTATTAGATTCGAGTCAGATTTCAGTTCAAGCTAGTTCATTTATTTCTAGTTATTTTTAAATCATTTTATTGGGAGTTCAATTCAATTGAGTGCCAGTTAAGCTCTTTTTACAGTATTGTTCAAAATAATAGCAGTACAATGTGACTAACCAGAATAATCAAGGTTTTTCGTATATTTTTTTATTGCTACGTGGCAAACAAGTTACCAGTAGGTTCAGTAGATTCTCAGAAAACAAATGAGACCCAGCATTCATGATATGCACGCTCTTAAGGCTGTGCAATTGGGCAATTAGTTGAATTAGTTGAAAGGGGTGTGTTCAAAAAAATAGCAGTGTGGCATTCAATCACTGAGGTCATCAATTTTGTGAAGAAACAGGTGTGAATCAGGTGGCCCCTATTTAAGGATGAAGCCAACACTTGTTGAACATGCATTTGAAAGCTGAGGAAAATGGGTCGTTCAAGACATTGTTCAGAAGAACAGCGTACTTTGATTAAAAAGTTGATTAGAGAGGGGAAAACCTATAAAGAGGTGCAAAAAATGATAGGCTGTTCAGCTAAAATGATCTCCAATGCCTTAAAATGGAGAGCAAATCCAGAGAGACGTGGAAGAAAACGGAAGACAACCATCAAAATGGATAGAAGAATAACCAGAATGGCAAAGGCTCAGCCAATGATCACCTCCAGGATGATCAAAGACAGTCTGGAGTTACCTGTAAGTACTGTGACAGTTAGAAGACGTCTGTGTGAAGCTAATCTATTTTCAAGAATCCCCAGCAAAGTCCCTCTGTTAAAAAAAAGGCATGTGCAGAAGAGGTTACAATTTGCCAAAGAACACATAAACTGGCCTAAAGAGAAATGGAGGAACATTTTGTGGACTGATGAGAGTAAAATTGTTCTTTTTGGGTCCAAGGGCCACAGGCTGTTTGTGAGACGACCCCCAAACTCTGAATTCAAGCCACAGTACACAGTGAAGACAGTGAAGCATGGAGGTGCAAGCATCATGATATGGGCATGTTTCTCCTACTATGGTGTTGGGCCTATTTATCGCATACCAGGGATCATGGATCAGTTTGCATATGTTAAAATACTTGAAGAGGTCATGTTGCCCTATGCTGAAGAGGACATGCCCTTGAAATGGTTGTTTCAACAAGACAATGACCCAAAACACACTAGTAAACGGGCAAAGTCTTGGTTCCAAACCAACAAAATTAATGTTATGGAGTGGCCAGTCCAATCTCCAGACCTTAATCCAATTGAGAACTTGTGGGGTGATATCAAAAATGCTGTTTCTGAAGCAAAACCAAGAAATGTGAATGAATTGTGGAATGTTGTTAAAGAATCATGGAGTGGAATAACAGCTGAGAGGTGCCACAAGTTGGTTGACTCCATGCCACACAGATGTCAAGCAGTTTTAAAAAACTGTGGTCATACAACTAAATATTAGTTTAGTGATTCACAGGATTGCTAAATCCCAGAAAAAAAAAAATGTTTGTACAAAATAGTTTTGAGTTTGTACAGTCAAAGGTAGACACTGCTATTTTTTTGAACACACCCCTTTCAACTAATTGCCCAATTGCACAGCCTTAAGAGCGTGCATATCATGAATGCTGGGTCTTGTTTGTTTTCTGACAATCTACTGAACCTACTGGTAACTTGTTTGCCACGTAGCAATAAAAAATATACTAAAAACCTTGATTATTCTGGTTAGTCACATTGTACTGCTATTATTTTGAACAATACTGTATGTCTATTGATTTTAGTTTAGTTCAGAATTCAGTTAAAAACATTTAGGATCTTTGTAGCAATGCTCATTCAGATAATGCTCAGTTTAATTCAAGTCAGCTCACTGGTTTGGTTTGGTTCAGTTCAGTTGTGTTTATTTCGGGTTGATTTCTTTTCCCCCACTCAAGAATTCCCTCAAATCTGAAGGTCGCTGTGTACTGTAATGCCATCGCCGCTGGAGGGGTTGAGGAGTGGGATTTCGGATGGCAGATGTTCAAGAACAGTACCATTGCTGCAGAGGCAGAGAAACTGTTATATGGTCTCTCATGCACTAAAGAACCCTGGCTGTTAAACAGGTGAGTCATGTATACTACTGTACATCATAAATCATAAACTACCTAAAATGCATACTTTTGTATACAAACATGTGTCCAAAAAGTATTAAGCAGTATAGCCGCTGTCATCATTGATAATAATTAATGCTTCTTGAGCAGCAAATTGTTGTATTAGAATTTCTGAAGCCTGGAGTAACGATGCTGAAAATTCAGCTTTGCATCGCAGGAAAAATTACATTTTAAAATGTATTCAAATAGAAAACTGTAATTTTGAATTTTAATAATTTTATGAATAAATAAATGCAGCTTTGATGAGCATAAGCTTCTTTCAAAAACTAAAAACTCTCACTGACCCAAACTTTTGAATGGAAGTACAGTACATAGCTTATATTTTACATGACGCAAGTTTATTTGAATTAATTTATTTTATTGGTTTAACTAAGTCTCATTGAATTGTCTCCTGTTTTTCTAAAGGTACCTGAAATACTCAGTAGATCCAAACCTGATCAGGAAGCAGGACGTTACCTACGCCATTGTGTATATCGCAGGCAATGTAATAGGACAGCCATTGGTCTGGGACTATGTGAGAGCAAACTGGGAGCATATAACTAAGGAGTAAGTACTGTATTTCCTTCTTTCTTTCTAAATGTATATTTATAGTCTCTAACATTTTCTATCATGTGATCTCCATAGTCTTGATGATGGATATTTCTTCTTTGGAAAACTGATTAAAGGCATCACAGAAAAGTTTTCCACAGGATTTGAACTGCAACAGGTTCGTGTTATTTGAAGAATAGCTTGTATTAGCAAATGCAAAACAAATATTATTACACTGCTTGTTTAAATGTTTAGGGTCAGTACGATTAATCTATTCTTTTTGAAAGTCTCTTATATTATTCACCAAGGCTACATACTGTTTATTTTATTTAAAAAACAGAAAGAAAAACAACGTAATATTGTTTAATACTACTGCATTAAAAAAAAAAAAAAAAGATTTTCTACTGTAATATATCTGTAATATATGTTAAAATGTCCCTTTTTCCTATGATGGTAAAGCTATTTTAATATTTTTTTTTTCTGGAAGCCATATGACATTTTTAAGATTTAAGATTCTTTTGCAACATATAAATGTCTTTACTGTAACTTTTGAGCAGTTTAATTAATCTCTGCTGAATAAAAATTATTCCTAATTTCAAAAATCGTAGTGACCTCAGACTTTTAAACAGTAGCAAATATGTCATATTTTTATCTTAAATTTAACTTAAGATTAGCTAATATTGTTGTGATCCTAAATTCTATTTTTCTTTCTTTTCTTGAGATGTGTGGTAGACATGACATATAGAAAATCTATAAATGTGTGTACTTGTCCATTTCTTTCTCACAGTTGCAGCGATTTAAAGAGGACATTGCAGCAAGCAATTTTAGTTTTGGTGTTCAGGAAATAGAGCAGGCCATTGAACAAACAAGAGCCAACATTAAATGGATATCTGAAAACAAAGCGCAAGTGATGAACTGGCTGATTGAACAGTCAGACTAAACACACTCTCATTATGACCGTTTTCTAGTATTACATATATTTATATTTTGCAAATACAGGCATTTTATAATCAAGTTTGATAATTAGCTGTTCTGTGCCTTTGATTATTAAATTAGGTCACAAAATATTTTGCAGTATTTTATTACGCAGTTCTTCTTTTGCTAAGAAAACAAATATATATTTGTATGCATTTAAATATTTTGCAAATAAACTTCAAAAATATTTTATTTATAATCACCAGTCATATTGTTCTGTCATTCATCATTCAACATTTCCTCATTGTTCTTCATTTCCTTTAGAATGGACATTTTCTTTTTATGAAAGTCGGCCTCAAATCAAAACGTTTGTTTGTTTGTGAAAAACTTCAATCTTTTGAAAATCATCTTTTGCACATACTGCCTATGAAAGACGAACTAATGATATCCGCAGTGGAATGGACCTTCAGTAACACGTGCCTTGATGTAACAGCACATTACAGGACTTGTTGTTTCTGTAACTAGATGAACGTGGTTAATTCTTCTGTGTCATTAGGGGCCCAACAGAGGAAGTAGACAAGACTGCACAAATGGGAGGAAGAGAGCGTGAGGAAGTGATTTCATTATTATGATGTCTGAAAGCAGCTGTAGACTTGTCACCTTTAAGACTCTGACGACTTTTACTGCATATTATAAATGGACACTGAAGAACAGCTGTCACTCACGTCACTAATGGTGCAATTAATGTCTTTAATAAACTGACACTGAAAGGTTTTTGTGTCGTTGTGCAATCTGACGTGGGATCATGAGATTCTCATTCACGTTGCCTTGTTGTTGGCACTATGTGTACTTAAAGGAATAGTTTACCCAAAATGTCAAATTTGCTGAAAATGGACTCATCCTCAGGCCATCAAAGATGTAGATGAGTTTGGAATAGACTTGAAGAAATTTAGCATTACATCACTTGCTTAACAATGGATCCTGTGCAGTGAATGGGTGCCGTCAGAATGGAAGAAGCATTATTATGGATTATGGACTCATGTTTTGGTCAGAATCGATGGTTTAAAGTTCAAATGCCTTAATGATGGAACAAACACACAATTTTTTGTTTTTGGATGAACTTTTCCTAATTCCTCTAGACCAGATGAAAGAGAATTTAAAGGGTTAAATCAGCCAAAAATGATAATTAGCCAATGTTTTACTCACTCTCAAGGCATCCTATAACCCTTTAAGATATTAGGAAACATCACATCAGTTTATCATCAGACCTTGCATTTCAGAAGAAGAGCCCCCCAGAGCTTTATTTACAGTCGGAGGGGTATTAAAGGATCGCACCTGTGAGAGTTAGTTTACTCTCCTGTCCACTTTAATGCTTGCTCTGCAGGGGTGTTTCCTTAAATGTGTGAATTACAACGTGGAATGACCATCACAGCTGTCCCTCGTTAGGATGCTGCTTAATGAACTGTTTTATGGTGTACATTGTTTAATAATATTGAAATACTTTGTATGTAATGTTTAAAACACAAAACTGGTGTAAGATTTTTCAAGTCTTTATTTGCCAGAAAACCTACAATTCATAAATATTAGTATATTTTTAAACATAGAAAAATATAAATAGCTGTACAAACATATATACAAATATAAAGTATTTCCTTTTCATTATCTTACACACATTGCACAAATTAATATTTGCGTTTCAGTCTGCTTTGATCAGCGCTGTCCCTGGAAGAAATTGTGTTGCTCGAGAAACCAACAATCCTGAGCTGGGAAGGATAGGAATTCGCCTTCGATTGGATTCTGAGTCTGGAAAGATTAAGTATGGATCAAATTATTATGATTACATTTTTATTATTATTATTATTATTATTTAATTAAATTTTTTAAATACAAAGAATTGAATAATAATTATTATTAAAAGTTCTTTGAGAAATATAACAGCATAACAACCAGGTTTATTATAGTTAAGTAACTTTAAAACAAAAATTAAAACCATATATTATTTTTTTACTTTAAATAAAAAGAAACATTTAAAAAAAAAAAACTTAAGGAAGTGCCAAACTAGGAAACTAAATCTATAAAAAAAAAAAAAAAAAAAAAATCTAAAATATTTAACAAAAATGCTAATAAAAAAGGAAAATATAAAAATAGAAATTAAGTTGTATTTAAAAACACTTAAATTAGAATATTGCCTATATAAGTCTAAATACGACAAGTTTACAAAATATTTAGTAATATTATTTAAAATAGTATCTAAACAATGTTGAAGTACAATGTACATACCTGATAACAGGTCATAGATGGGAACTCCTGAGCTGGTAAACTTTGAGGAACTGAAGGGGTCACGGTGAAGCTGTCAAAGTTGGTTGATGCAGCATTGACCTCGGCCTCAGCTGCACGATTAACCTCGTCTTCACTGAGTTCCAGCTGAGCAGAAAGGCAGGAGATGTACTGGATAGTGAGCCGCAGCGTCTCGATCTTAGTTAAGGTTTTTCCAACAGGAGCCACTGATGGAGGCAGGTATGACCTGAGGTGATGAAGAGCTTTGGTCAGATCCCTCATCCTCAGCTTCTCCCGCTCACTTGCGGTCTGCCGCTTCACTCCAGGGAATTTTGACCTTGGCCGCCCGGTTCTCTTGGGTGTCTGGATCTTGCTCTTCTCCTGGGTGGTGATGCTGCGGTGTGGGATGATCTGGGCTATGTCCTGTCCCACTCCACAAGGGTAAGCCGGAGGGGAGAAGCCACAGGAATCTGTGGAAGAGGCTGGAGAAAGGCTGCTGCAGGCGCTGTAGTAGCCCACATCTGATACGGCGTAGCTCTGATCCAGAAGGTTCTCACAGTCAAACAGGAAAGCGCCGCTGTCTTGGACCTGAAGAGAAGAGCTGGAGGTATCCATGGCTATAGTGTTAGGAAGGTCTCTGCTGAATGAGGTTGTGGTTGCTGGTGGACCGTGTTCTTCCTGTATATATCCTCCGTGAGGTGCGATTTGGCACCTCAGAGGATCCCAGTCAGTACTTGAGAGGAGAAGTGACACCAGAAGTAGGGGGTCTGTGGGAAAGAGCAGCTTCTCCTGCTTCAGATGTGAGGTGTGAGGACCAGAAACATCCTGAGAACACAACCCTTTCACATTTAAAGAAGTGAAACAATAATTTTGTCCCATATTATGTATTTTTGGCTAGTGTTACAAATATACCCCAGCGATTTAAGACTGGTTTTGTGCTCCAGATTCACATTTGTAGTAATTATAATAGTAATTATAATAGTTATAGCATTATAGCATTATATTTTAATTTTATTATTATAGCATTTTTTTTATTATTATTATAGCATTTTTTAAATATAAATCTTAATGCCTATATATACACTACCAGTTTACAATATTTTCAAATATAAAAGTTATTTAAATTCTAACACTTTAATAATATTTTTAATAAATTTAAAATAAATAAATTTAAAATAAATAAATAAATACTTTAATACTTTAATATAATTTAATAATATTTTTAATAAATAAATATTTAATAAATAATATATTATTATATTATATATTATTTATATATATTATATTATATATTATTTAATAAATAAATATTTTTAATAATATTTTTTAATAATATTTTTAATAATATTATTATAAATAATATTATTATTAATAATATTATTTTTAATAATATTTTTGACTTTTTGCTCAAATAAATTCTTGATGCCCATGTTTTTTTGTCATCTACCCAGAACAAAGCTAGTGTTGAAATGCTAAGTGCCGAACAATTCAAGTGTATACAGTATTTCTGAGACATGCACCATTGGCTTCAGCGCTGCACTTTGTCTGAAGCTGATCAACCATAACAAAGAACTTTTATTGTGTTTGTGTGTATTTTCCTGATGATCTCATGACTCCTGAGGCCCTGGGCTTTTCAAGGTCAGTGCTAATTTACTGCTGATTGCATCTCAGATTACAAATCCAAATCATTCCTCGAATAACAACCACAGTAGCTCTACCAACAGTTAAGACTTAGTTCATCAGTAAGTCTGGCTTCCATCAAAATATGTGAGGAGAGGAGCATGAGAAAAACACAACCACGTCACACCTGCTCCTTTAGGTTACCATGATTAACACCATTCTGATTACATTCATAGCTAGACATGAAGTTTTGACCTCACGGGTCTGAAAATGACACCTTCTTGGGGCTCCTGTAGTGATGAAGCAGATGATGGTGGTGGATCAGATCAGTGACTGGAGTTCCCACAAACAGAAGTGTCATAATTGACTCCTGCATCAACAGAGACATACATATACATAGATATCAACATAATATGTTGCAACGTTATCCAAAAGTTCTCAGCGATGTGCAAAAATGGATATGATCACAAATGATGTATTAGTTTCATTTTAAATGTCAGTTTTAATTAAGGAGGCTGTGTAATTTCCTGATCAAAGGTGTGAGGTCACACCTCGGAAATGTTTATGGTGTTAGTTCAGAAAGTTCTCAGGGACTTCATCAGAAAAACACTAGTCCTGACAGACATGCTGCTTTTTAGCACTATTTGAACTCGCATGTGACTGTGGATTGCATATACGAGATTGTAAAACCAGAATAAGAGGGTTCCTAACAAAACTTTGAGGAATATTTCATCTGAGAATAAATATTTGATGACAATTAAGTCACCCTCTGGCCATGCAAGATGTAGAGAAGTTTGATTCTTCATCAGAAGAGATTTGGAGAAATTTAGCATTACATCAGATGCTCACCAATGGATCATGTGCAGTGAATGGGTGCCGTCAGAATAAGAGCTGATAAAAACATTACAGTAATTTACGAGTAATCCCTACTACTCCCTTCCATCTTGTGAAGTGGAAAGAAACAAATTACAAAGTTTGTAAGAAACTAATTCATCATAAAGATGTTTTAACTTCCAGTTCTTTATCCGTAATACTGCTTTCTCCAATGAAAAAAGTAATTGTATCTGAATCAGGAGAGAAATATACACAAACCAAGTACTGTTTACAAGCAAAAACAGTCCAAAATAGTAAAAAAAAAAATGTTGGTGTGCTTTGATGTGAGAGGGCAACAGGGCATGGACTTTTTCACTGAACAAAGCATTATTATAGATTATGGCCTATGGATGGATATGGAAATGGATGAGGACTATTTTGGGTTTAATTATTGTAAAATGCCTAAATTATAGAGTTAATGTGATGTTTTCATCAGCTTAGACTCATTTTGAAGGCATTCACTGCAGAGGATCCACTGGTGAGCAAGTGATGTAATGTTCAATTTCTCCAAATCTGTCCCAGTGAAGATCTCGTTTTCAGGAAATCTAATTTCCTTTAGGTGAGCTAAACCTTTAATTTGGGGGATTTCCTCTAACTTTGTTTAACACCCAAGTGATTATGAGCCGATTAACACGTGATTGTTACACATTCACACATTTTAATTGTGTATTTGCCTTCCAAGATGAAAGAGCTGAATGTGTGTATTTGACATTGGGATTTGCACATCAAATATCCCTCACAAGCTGGCAAAATAAACTTTGTGAGCTAATTCCACAATTTACTGTAATTCACATACAACTGTTCTATGCATTTAAAATGCAACTCGCTCACATTAGGACATGAGTATTGTGAGGGGGGGGGGGTCTCAACAACTAGGTTTGAGGCTAGACTTTGTGGCGTGAACAGGCTTTTCACAGTCAGATGAACTTCATTAGCAGCAATAGGCTTCACTTGTCACAGACTGAATACACATCACATCTGAAGGATCATGCTTGGATGGAATACACTTTACAAAATAAACAATATCTGTGAGCAGAGGTCAAAGGAGTTTCCTTTCTAGTTATTGTTTTAGTTCAAATCAACCAGGAAATGTCACATTTGCTTGGTTATTAAGATGCACCTCTGTGCCAGCTTTAATGTTACTCAATACAAGATAATCAGAACATAACAGACAATCTAGTGGCAATGCATTGAGCACAGGCCAACATGGAAACAGCTAATGAGGGTCAAATATCTTCCAACAAGCGGTAAACATCCATTAGGAATAGTTATAAAACTAGAGACGAACAAAAAACCAAATCTAATTTTGATTCGTTAAATGCATTGCTAAGAACTTCATTTAGACAACTTTAAAGGTGATTTTCTCAATATTTAGATTGTTTTGCACCCTCAGATTCCAGATTTTCAAATATTGTCCGATTCTAACAAACCATACATCAATGCAAAGCTTATTTATTCTTATAAATCTCAGTGTCAGAACATTGACCCTTATGACTGGTTTTGTGGTCTAGGGTCACATATATCATTCAAGCTGATGAAGAGGTCAGTGTCTGACATTTTTCTTGACAGCTATATAAAAAAGATCAACAACTGTGTCAGATTGGTTTGGTAATATTACCCACAGTCAACCAGAAATACTTTTGATAATATTTGTCTGTGATTAACGTTATTTGGTAATAATTTTTCCGCTTGCAAGAAGGCCTAAACTTGATGTAAAATGTTTGTTTATTAATATGCAGATCATACCGAACTTGGGCTATGCTTTCACTCATGTAAATAGGCCTGTGTTTGATATTATTTGTTCATATTGTAAATGTTGAAACTTTTGATAGCATTTGCCACATCACAGTTACTGACTGACATGGTCACAAAGTTACGCTGCGGCAGTGACTATAACTATGCTACATGTAAAACAAACTTCAAACCTGTTAACATGTCACCCGGCTCCTCGGTGAGACGCCTACGTTT
The DNA here is from genome assembly GCF_023724105.1 of Carassius gibelio. Taxonomy (NCBI): domain Eukaryota; kingdom Metazoa; phylum Chordata; class Actinopteri; order Cypriniformes; family Cyprinidae; genus Carassius; species Carassius gibelio. The sequence continues at coordinate 7,764,136 of NC_068402.1, forward strand.
ATTTCACTATATTACAATTAAATCCTAATCTAATCTTGACAAACTATATATCATTTGAAATGTCTAACTAAGACTCCTAAATAGAAATGTACATTTTTTTTATGAAGGAAAAGTAATAGATTAATTTATGGCAAGAGTGCACCCCAAAAACCTACATCATAACAGGAGTTCTTACTTTGGTCAAAAAAAAAAAAAAAAAAAACTTCTTTGTTGCCTTTTTCTCTATCACACTTTAGAAATCATTAGAAATGATATATCACTTGAAAACTTAAAATCTCATCTTAAATTCATCCTTTGAAACCCATTTTAAATTCAAACATTGCATTACCATGAAAATGGTACATCAAAATCATGTTACAAAATGTTTTCAGTCATGAATTATAAAAATTTAGGTTTGGATCATATACTTTCAGGTCTATGTTCAAAAATGTGAGTTACAGTTAACATGTTAAACCATGTCTTTTGTTGTAAACAGCCAGTTTCAAGAGATAAGAACGATGTGTGTTTATTTTTACTTCTTAGTACATAGGCGCTAAGAGGTTATTTTAGTCGGACGTTACTGCCATCTGGTGGCAGGTTGGACTTTTTAACTGACGCGATCCTGAATCCGGAAATAGTTGAGGTGCATTGTGGGACATGTAGTTCCCACATTTAGGTGGTAGAAAGTTAGCAACCCAAACCACAAGTGATTTACAGCGACAAAATATTATTTTGTCATGTTGTAGCTGAGCATACCTGACTGACATCTACAAATGTAACTGACCTGTACATTAATTTAAATTTTGTGCCAATTAACAATGGCCAGTTTATGATAAAGCTGTAGTTCAACACTGTTAGTGAAGTTGTCAGATGACCAATAGAGGGACGCAAAACGTATCGTTTTCCTTGCTGGAAAGGACTGGATACACACCACACATATGCCTTGTCCAAATACCGACACTTGCGGTCTTTGCACTTGATCATTTGACTGCTTAAATGACATATTTCCTGTATTTGGCCCAAGTCAAGTGTTCAAGTGAGGATGAAGACCACAAGTGTGTGTACAACTTTTCATTACCTGATAGGACATGTGTTGCAAAATATATTATATATTTTTTATTGTAGTCAACATGACTGAAACACCAGTGTATAGAGAACAAGAAAAAGAACAGGAAAAGATAAACTATTATTAATAATGCACGTTTTATTATAAATACGTATCAAATATAGTTTTGTATTTACATAGGATGGACAAGGATAACACTTATATCTTAAATTATAAGAATAACAGGATTAACTTTGATTCACATTTATTGCTTTCACAAGCCAAACAACAATATCCATTTACTGTACACACTACAGTAGTAGGCACCAGTCTTGCATTGGGTGTTTGATTCAGCTCCAGTAAGCTTGAGGAACAAGATGATAGCCAAAGTTTCTGCCATAAACCTGAAACAGAGGATTAAATACATAATTGGTTAGAGTACAATTCCTTAAATGAAATTTGTTTGCTTGATTTGTTCATTTTCAAAAGTGCGAGCTCATAACAATATATATATTACATTATAACATGTATTTATTAATTTCCTGAAGGTTTTGGTTATTTAAAGTTTTGAAAAGTGAAATTAGTGACCAGATACACTAGCAATATCTAAAAATATGAACACATGCCAATGATCTTCAACCTGGTGTTTTGCGACACCTGGAGGATCAGTTGCGTTACTGCAAGGGTATTTACATACCTGGTATGTCTGTGATGTTTGAGCACACTGTTGTGACTGGAGGAAGCCGTCTACATGTGCAGAGAAGTTTTGCTCTGTTGAATGCTGCTGTGAGGAACCAGCACACTGATCCATGTTGACCTCATCACAGTGCTCTGCATGACCAGAGCAACCCTCATACTGTCCATCAAAGTCACTGTGACCATGTCCTTGCTCAACCCAATCTCCAGCCATATACTGAAAATAACCAACAATCTCTGGAGAACAGGAGCAGCTGCTGGAGTTCCTGTTCTTCCTGTGGTTCAGCTCCTCTTCACCGAGACCCAGCTGAGAAGACAGGAATGAGATGTAGCTTATGGTGAGCCGGAGCGTCTCGATCTTGGTCAGGGTTTGGCCTACGGGAGCCACGGATGGAGGCAGGTAGGTCCTGAGATGGTGGAGAGCTTTGGTCAGATCCCTCATCCTCAGCTTCTCCTTCTCACTGGCATTCTGTCGTTGCTCGCTTGGGTTCTTCAGCCTTAATCTGCGTTTATTCTTGACGACACCTGCAGGTTTGACTGGTTTTGAGCATGCAAGCTGCACCCGGTGGGATGGGGCGATGCCCCGGTACATGGAGGGATCCGGTGAGACAGTGTCTGGAGAGGAAACGCTGTAAAACTCGGACTCTGAGCTTGAACAGCTCCACTGGTTCTGCTGGCTGTGGCTTAAGCTTTCCATATTGAATGAAGGCTGGACTGAGGGCTGGAGGTTTATATGTTGGACTCAGAGGTGCGAGGTGACACCTCTGCAGACCTACGGTAGCCATCTCTGTCTCTCAGACCCCAGGACCCGGCCTGGATCTGTCTGGGAAAGACTCGGAGAGGCCGCAGGAGCAGAGGTGTGAATTTTGACTCCTCTTCAAAACAACAAACTAGTGCAGCTTTACTCTCCCAGAAAGCTCATCTTGTGCAACTGACCAAACCATGATAAAAATGATTTTAATAGATCTAAGAAACTCATTCACAAAAAAAAACAGGATTTAAAAAAAGTTATTAAATAATTCAAAAGATATAAAAACAAAGGCTGTTCTGAACTTTCTAATCAGTGAAGAATCCTGAAAAAAAATGCATTATGGTTTCTACAAAACATTAAGCAACACAACTTTTTTAACTTTTATAGTAAGAAGTAATATCTCTTGAGCAGCAAATCAGCTTGCTGTTTCAGTAGCATTTTTATATCTTTTAGATTTAGGTTAAACTAGTAAGGTAAAACAGTTGAGCTTAATCTAAATTTGATGATTCCCACTCTCAGTAGAAGCAGCCTACAGCAAGTTATAGATAATATATGGTCCCAGTCCCCAGCCTAATAATTCATAACTGCTGCCTGCTGTCTGTATGGGGTTGTATTTCAAAGAGCTAAGCAGCATAATTGACCTTAATTGTGGTTAATGATGCTTAATAAACTCCATTAGCAGACTGCACTTGAGGTGTGACATTCACACAGACTGGTGACCAGTTTTGCAGTTTTGTGGTAGATATAGTCACTGTGGTCAGTGAAGTGGGTCTCATTCACAGATTCAAAGTGATAATTAGTACAGAATACAAAAATAAATAAATAAATAAAACGATTTGTAGCCTATCAGGCTGATAGATCAGTTTTGGCTATAGTTATAAATATAAGCTTTTTATTTTTATTTAGACTTACATATTTTTTTTTTATTGATTAAAATATTAAAATAAAATTTATTACATGTATAATGTAGCCTACAGACTATCACTAAAAAGTTAGGAGATGATAAAAATCCAAGGCTGCATTTATGTAATAAAAAATAATTGCTATGTGCTTTCTATATTATTCTGAGCGACTTGAGTCTTCACACTGGATTTTTCTGGAAAAAAAAATGCCTTTAAATTTCTGGAGAGTCTTGAACGCAACTTTGCACTTTGGAAAATTCGATCGCATTTTTAGAACGTGTGTTCTTAGCGATGACGTATGACGTATGATGTAAACGCAGAAAAAGAAAGTGTATATACAGACCCCCCCAAAATTAAAATAAAATCCTCGAAAGGAAAATAATAATACATCTCAATTAAAATAAAAGTTCACAGAGCTGCAGAAGTTTAAATAAGCCGCGAGCTTTGCAATGAACAGATGTGATGACGTCAACATAATCGCACCAGAAAATTAAATCAGTCCCACCAAACAACTTATCCATATCTAATAACTTTCAATCGTGTTATCATGTCAGCAGCACTGAGGTTTCCAAATAATAGAAACGAGCATTTGTTATCATAGCATAATAGTTTTTGACCAGTTTGTCCTTGCCCAGATGTAGCTAATGGAACCAGATAACTGTTCAAATCTTCCAGATCCACTTCTTGAGAATGGATCCTCTGACCCCAGTGTGCTGTGACCTCTCTGTGTTTCTGTGGTGTGAGAGTGAATGAGCAGCGTGCTAGATTTGGCACCTCAGTACTGCAGTAGAATGAGTGAAGCTGCCATCTGTGTGTGTCTTTCCACACTTCTGCAAGCTTCTATCAAACTCCCACAGAACCACAAGTCAAATGTCTGCTCCTCATGCTTGTTTTTGCAGTGGGAGCATGCATGATAATACATTTTTACATTTGGAAATATCAGTTTTGACTTTAGTTATTGTACTTTTACTGGGTAAAAATATTTTTTTACTGTGTTCTGGCAAGACCTAGCAAAATTGAGCTTTTCACAACCTTGGTTTGAAACATGACAACCATTTTATCAGTGTAGATTTATTAAGTAGAGAATAAAACTATCAGTGCACATCCAAATTGCCTGTTTGACATCACTGAAAAATAATGCTAATGATGGTTTTCTGAATGAATAACTAGAGGAACTTAAGAATATAAGAAATATAAAAAAGCATATTTAGCTTTTACAAGAATGCACAGTAACTAATAATCAAGCAAATCTGGTTAAATAATTATCTGGATTTTGTTTCACACCTTTGCATGAGTAAATGAGCATCACAAGAGGTGTGACTGATTCACACCTGAGCCCTGGCTTTGTTTTTACAAGTGCCTTTCCATGCTCACAGAAAATCATGGGAACTTAAAATAAAGACCTAAACACTGGCTTCTCATTTTCTTTCCCATTTTTAACATACTGGGCTGAGAAAGAACATCAGTCACTGAAAAACAGAAGTAAAATTAGGTTTTATATTTTATTTTCTCAACATCAAAAACCAGAAAAACAATTAGATTTTTTCATCTTTTTTACATTTGTAACAAATACAAAAAGATTTGACATAAAGCTATACAGATTTGCTATGGAGGCCCTTTTACAGCATTTAATCATTGCTGACCTATTAAAATAAAATCTATCTGAATAAACTTTTCTGTGGACAAAAGTGAACTTTTAAGACTACTATTTTTTGAGCCATTCTTTCATAATAACTGTTCACATTTGTTTAAAAATCTACAAATTTTCTCAAAGGAAATGAGCGTACTTCACATAAGTCAAATGTAAAAATATCTAGCCTCACACAAACTTTTCAAAATTTTCCAATTAAAAGGCATGACAAACAGTAATTGAAAAGATGAGAATCAAAGAACATTAGAGTTAAAACACAGTGAAAATATAATTATCTAATGTGAAATAAGCATATACCACAGCATTAGCAAATACAACACAAGAAAAACTAGCGGATTACCAAAAGCTGGTGAGCAGATGAAGTTGGTGTAAAGATTTTTGCACCAGAAAAACTAAAATAACTAAATTTTTTACATATTAAATACAAGTAAAATGCAGAGATCTCATTTAAAGGTTGAACTTACAGTTAAAAAGTTATTATTTGTTTCAATATAAAAAAGTGAATTCCATGATGACGCTCAGATCTAATTCGTTTGTATAAATGTTGCAAATATATTTCCAAACCTTACTCAAAATATAGCCCCTGTGAACACTTTAAACAAATATGTGACCCTGGACCACAAAACCAGTCATAAGGGTCAATTTTGGAAATTGAGATTTATCACCTGACAGCTAATAAAAAAATAAAAATAAAAAACGCTTTGCATTGATGTATGGTTTACTGGGATCGGACAATATTTGACAGAGATACAACTATTTGAAAATCTGGAATCTGAGGAAGCAAAAAAAAAATTTTTTTAATTTGTCCAAATGAAGTTCTTAGCAATGCATATTACTCATCAAAAATTACGTTTTTATATATTTACAGAAGTAAATTTACAAAATATCTTAATGGAACATGATCTTTACTTAATATCCTAATGATTTTTGGCATAAAAGAAAAATCTATAATTTTGACCCATATACCCATGCTATTAATGACTAGTTTTGTGCTCCAGGGTCACATATCTGCGCTATGACTTGTAATACTACAGTACAGTGGTTCTAGTATGACACCATATCAGCTTTACATCATTCAGCCCTTTTGCAGTCCAGCACGCGGTCATCCAGTGTCCTGCTGGACCAAACACAGAGGCCTTGAGGAGTTTGGCTTTTTTCACTGAAGAATGACCTCTCGTGTCTCAGGTAACTTAAACGCTAGCAGTCCTCCGCACACTAGCGAAGAGAAGGACAGGATGATGGGGATGATCTTAGTGATGCCGATCACCTTGCCGAAGATGAACGTGCTGATGATAGCTCCCAGTTTACATGTGCCATTCAGCACACCGAAAGCTGTGGCTCTGAGGACGCAAACGATGGATGAGTGAGCACAGTGTGGAACGTTTCGAATGGGAGTGTAGTTTAACAAGTCAATGCCATTTTAATAAAGTTTTCAAAGGCTGTTTTTAAAGGCATCTACCTTGTATGAATTTTATTATGTATCGGAGATGTCTAATGGATCTTTTGTACCTTTTTGAGGTTGGATAGAGCTCTACTGTGACGACTTCAATGCCGTTCCAAGCTGCAGCACCGGCTGCGAAGAACAGGCACTGGAAGAAGACGACAGCCCACTGACTGAAGCACAGGAGCAGGAAGAACGTGCAACCAGCGGCGGCTAACATGGATCCCCCTGCAAACACACACACAATTCATTTGGATACTATAAACACATTGAAAGGTATCGACAAAGCCATAACAGTTTTGTGTGACCACTCACCTATAATTTTTAATCGTCCTATTTTATCCATTAACAGACCTGCTACGATGTTGCCCGGTATTACCGACAAACTCCCCAGGAAGCAGACTAGATAGATCAGGATGTCATTTTCCTCTTGGAAGTTTAGATGGCAGCCAATTTTGGGGTGCAGAAACGTTGTATTTTCCAGCTTACAGTTAATGAACTTGGAATCTTCCCACAGGTCTGCGAGAAACGCGTCGGTTAATGAAAGGAAACCCCAAATAATCATTCAGAAATCGAACGGGCTGAAGCTTAATGTATAATAGATGCACAAAAGATGTATGGATTGAGTACCAGTATTGTAGAACACCGTGTCTTTAAGAGTGCAGTTCTCAAAGAAGGTGTCCGTTGATCTGATGTCCTCAAAATAACAGTTCTCAAAGAGTGATTCCTCAAACTTCACGTTTCTTATTTCTATGTCGATAAACCTGCATGCAAAGTTTGCAAAGTAATTTACCTGCAATAGTGCTTTATTCTATAAAACATCATTGATATCAAGACAGAGAGATATGTGTGATGCTGTAAATGAATAAATAAATGTACCTGTCATAGATGTACTCGCCCTCCTTGTGGACCTGATTTTGCAGAGTGAAGTTGAAATGAAAGTGTTCCACTTTCTCACGATGAAAGGTCTTGACGTTGGACTCGTACTCTTCAAACTGGAGGTACTTGATCTGGTCAGGAAACCACGCTCCCAGGCCAAAATAGCTGTGTGGTGGAAGATGAATTAATGCTGTAGGTTGATTACTGTTAAAGGAGTCCCTTTGCTCTGTTTAAAACCTACAGAGAGATCATCATTTACATGCTGGCAACTAAAGAAATCTTATACCAGCAATTTTAAAAAGACAATCACAATGGACCATTTTCACAAGACTGTGATGACGTGTTTAATGGTCATCAGTATTGTAAATCTTCAAAGGCTTTTCTTATATTTAGAATGTTTTTTTTATGTATGTATATTTATAACACTATACTTTGTAACATATCACCTTTGCATCAAATTACAAAAACAATTGTTAATGCTATTGTGAGGTTGTTTTTAATGCAGTGTCTATAAGAGGGACAGAAAATTGGACTTCGTTCTCTCTTTTGACTGCCGTTATCTACCGTCTCTCTCAAAAGTCAGGAAAACACTATCATGGAGTTTTTCTTTTGCTATTTGAGGAAATTGGAATGCTACCTATATCTATATCTATATCTATATAGATGTTTGTGGTACTCTCCCATTCAGTGCTCTTGAAATTAACCCAACCATGATGACTTCCACTGCTGAGATGCATAGTGCAGTCCAAAAATTATATAAAAATAAATAAAACCGTCCAAGATTTCTGTTTCAAATAAATGCTCTTCTTTTAACTTTATTCTACAAATAATTCTTAACCCCTTCATAAATAAATATTTTACAGTAATACAGATTTTGACTATTTTTGATCAAACAAAATGAGCTATGGTGAGCATAAAAAACCTTCAATAACATATAAAATCTTACTGACCCCAAATGTTTAAACTGTAGTGTTATTAAGTGTAGTGTTATTAAATAATGTAGTTTATATAAATATTAAAACTTATTTTATTAACATTGCATTTGTATATCTATGTATTTATATATTTATATATGTATTTGTACATTTATGTTTTTTTATTTGAACTATTCTGAACTATTATTTAACTACGTTTAAGTGCTTTCAAATGATTACTCGCGATTAATCCCATCCAAAATAAAAGTTTTTATTTACATAATATATATGTGTGTCCTGCGTATATTTATTATGTATATATAAATACACACACATGCATGTATATATTTAAGAAAAATATGTTATTTTTAAATATAAAAATATATTCATATATGATATTGTTCATATAAATATATACACATTCAAATGTGTTCATGTCAAATTAATTTTGATAAATAAGTCGCACCTGACTATAAATCGCAGGACCAGTCAAACTATGAAAAAAGTGTGATCCGGAAAATACAGTAATCGCGATTAATTGTTTGACAGCACTATTTTAAACATTCTGATATGTACTATGTAGAACATTTCAAAACAATGATTTATGAGATTCTCTGACTATTAGGATAGTAGATAGCGTGAAGCTCACTATATCTGCTACGAAGCTGCTCTATCGAGAGCTGCTTACCTGAAGGCCATTGTGAACCACACAATGGCAATGAACAACCCATGGAGTCTGAGATCTGGTGCGGCGAGTGACAGCATGTTCTTTATGACCTTTGGAGAACAAGGGAAACAAACACTGCATTTGCTTTAGCAAAATGAACATCTAATATTTTTATTGCATGCTTCAATGCTTTTATTATCTGCCAAAAGACTATCATCTGACAAAAACTGTAATTCTGAACCCAAAGAAAAGTAACGGTTGACCTCTCCTCAACAAGCCTCACATTTTAGCAATCATTCAGGTCTTTAGCTCAAATGGTGCTTACCTGTTTAACCAGGGTCATATGTCGGACCATGAATCTTTGGAAGGTAGTGCCAGTTTCACTCTGAATCTCTATGAACTCGTCATCCTGTGCATGAGGCATTTTGATCTGTGAAAACTGAAAGAGAGGGATTTATTTAATAGATTAGGCCATGTAAACTGAGCTACATAACAGGATTGATCAGGTGTCACCGATTCACTAAGTTCATCACAGAGACAGATATGAGCTGCTTTGCTGTTATTTAGTTTAAAATGGACATCTTTACTTGAAACACTCTCTCTGGCTCTCCTTTCGCTCTCCAGTTGGTGTCATGGACCTGCTTCAGGATCATCCAGGCCTCGTCGTGTCTTGCAGTCTGAAATTCACAACAACAACAACAAAAAGATTGAATTTTGTGTAGCACAGGGATTTTTAGCAGGGTATGCAACCATTATAATACATTATAATACATTTTATACAAATAGAATATACTTTATGCCTTCAAAATATGCCAATTTGACAATAGGTACACTCTTAAAAATAAAGACTTCAAAAAGGTGTTTTTGCAAACAAGAACCATTTTTGGTTCCCCAAAGATTCTTTCAGTGAACAGTGCTTGAACCATTTTGAAGAACATTCAAATCCATGGATGTCCAAGGCTCTTCATTGGATTATCAATGTCAATAAAGATACTTTATTGTGTACAGTACATCATTTTATAACACTCAAAGTAGTGTATGGCAATACAACAGCTAATAAAATTTACTTTAATATCTAACTATCTAATATTATATTTGCTCATTTATTTTATTAGACACTAATGGTGATGTGATCTTGAAATTGTTTTGTCTGTGCACTTTTTTATTATGCACTGCACTTTTGTATTATCATGGCATCTGAATAAAGATTTTCATAAAGGACACTGTGCACAGTGTGTTTTACTCAGAATTATTAATTTGTCATGATGTTAATGTGTCACTCTATCAATGGATATCATCAACTAAAATACCTTTTATTACTTTTTTTATTATAAAATTTTGGATTTTGAGAGGAAGATGAAAAAAAAAATGTTTGGATCTTAAGGGGAAACAATCCAAAAAATATCTAAATCAAAATAAACTGATGTCAAATAGGATACAATCCTGTGTGCCCTACTAGGAAAGCTTGCACTATCATATTACCTCCAGGAGGAAACGGGGACTTTCTGGCATGAACACCAGCCCAGCGAGAGCAGCCACAGAGGGAAGGAAACAAACCAGCACAAACACCCTCCAGCTGTGGAACTGGAACTCTGTCCCCATACTGAAACCCCAGCCTGTGACAAAAAACAACCCAAACCCTCAGAAACCTCAAAAGAAACATGACAAGTGGTTTCGGAAAGGTCCAACTACATCCAGACAGATTATAATAATATTTTGGATTTAAACACAATTTCTTTCTGCTACAAGGTCATTTAAATAGAATATAACCAGTTCTTTGCTCACTGCAATTCTTGTTTCAAGTGTGCTTTTACTTAAATGCCATTATTATTAGCAAGGAATTATGATTCATGATGAATGACCATAATGTGGGATGATTCCCCATGCGGTGAAGGAAGCGTACAGTCCTCCGAGCATCCAGAACAAACACAGCCAGCTGAGATGTTCTCCTCTCTTATCCATCTGCAGGAACTCAGCGTAGTACGTGTACACAATAGGGATTGAGCCACCGATCCTGCAGGAGATCATCAGAGACTGTGTCATGATCTCATTTCATTTTACCATAAAGCTAAGAGATTTCCTTATTGCTGAAATATATGGTACAGGAGTCTGCACAAACAACACTGAAAAAATAAACTAAATAGTATCAGTGACTGCAAAGTGTATATGCATGAATCTTTTCCTGCTGCTTTCAGAGAGACTCACCCAATTCCTGAGCAGAGTCTGAAGAAGATGAAGAAGCCGTAGCTCTGTGCGAAACAGGACAGGAAGGAGAAGATGCAGTTGATGGCCAGTGCATAGAGTAAACACTGTCGCCTGCCCAGTTTATCAGCCAGACCGCCCCACAGGACAGCGCCGATCATCATCCCCACGTACACTATTAAACCTGAGCACACAGAGCCACACAGTCAGCTACTGAAGAACAAGAACACAAAAATCATTACATTCATACTTCTGCAATATCTGAAACCAAACATCGAAAACAACAGTTTCCTTTTTTTTTTTTTCAATTCTGTCTCACAGAAGACAGAAAGTGATATTTATTTGGAATGATATGAGGATGAATAGGTGATGACTGAATTTCAATTTTGTGTGAAATATCACTTCTTGAGGTAGGCTATTGTATTTACTAGTTTGGACAAATCTGTGCTCTTCATCACAATGAATATATAAAGTGCTCCTATTATGGATTTTTGGAAATGACCTTTCATGCAGTGTGTAACACAGCTCTAAGTGAATGAAAAACATCCTGTAAAGTTTTAAATCTGAAAGTCCACCGTGTATAAAGTTATTTGTCTCTCAAAAGAAAGAGTCGAGTCTGAATAATTGAGAGTCATTTTTAAAACGAATCTCAAGCCGGTTCATGTTGACATCAGCATGAAACATTAGGATATTGCCCGCCCATTTGTTGGTCTGAATGAAAATGCAAATTCTTTCTTTGCCTCTAGATTCAGCTTTTGGAGCGGTAAAAATAGTGGTTTCCCCGGTAACGCTGTACACAAAGCAGCACTGCGCTCACAAACACTGCTTTATCAGGCCTTACAGGCATAATGAAATAAAAATGAGAACAATCAGACCAATCACAGAGGATTAGCGTTATGCAATGGAGGGATTTGAAAAAATTAATCGTTGAGTGAATCGTTTGGGAGTTGTTGAGCAAGTAAGGTAAAAATAAATGCATATTTTAAGACAGTGAAAGTGTTTTTTCGACCTTGCATGCGTGTCAACCTGTTGCTGGGGACTCCCAAAACTGAAATATGAACCTTTCATTAACCATTATGGGGCACTTCATAAAGAATCTGAATGTTACACACCCTGTCTCTAACTCTACTTGCCTTTATCAATGGTCTGCTACTCTCTCTCTCTCTTTCACACACATACACACACACACACACACGTACACACACACAGTCTCAAATGGCTAATTAGAGAATGGGATAAGTGATTATCAGGCACGTGGCAGGGATTGTGAACCTCCCTGTGGATTACACACAGTAGTAGACAGCAGACTACTTTCATCCCGGATTGAAACGTTTCCTGCTTCTCTCTTACTCTTACTATGGCACGTGATCAAAGAAACATTCTCATTTGTACAGTAGTGGAAGATATATTTCAGGGTGTACATGGGATCTGACATTTGCTCTATGAAAAATATAGTAAAAACAGTAATATTACAAAATATTATCACAATTAAAAATGACTGCTTTCTATTTTCCTGTGATGCAAAGCTGAATTGTAATCTAACATGCTGATTTAGTGCTTAAGAAATATTCCTTCCTATTATTAAATGTTCAAAATAGTTGTGCTGCATAATATTTTTTGGATTTCTTCGATGTATGGAAAGTAAAAATAACAAAGAAAAAAGACAGCATTTATTTGAAATTTCTATTCACTATTGGAATATATTTTCAGTTTTCTATTTTAATATTTTAAAATGTAATTTATTGCACTGATTATTACTCCAGTCTAATTCTTCAGTTGGGCTTTCCTACAAACAAATACTCATCAAACTGATATTGTCTGTTTAGAAATAAGGCTGACTCCTTTACTCACCCAGCATGCCCTTGTCAGCATTCGACAGGCACATGTCCTTCTCAGCACTGGGCAGGGCGAAACTCACTACGAAGCACTCCACCCCATCAGCCATCAGGGACAGACCCAGCACCGTGAAGAGGGTCCACTGGAAGCGGCCGTGACCGCAGTCTTCCATGATGGACTCGTATTGATCAGGCAACGTTTCCTCCTCCACCTCAGCTGCCATCCTGGTCTTCATGCGGGCCTCCCTCCGGGCGGCTCTCCGTGCCTCCTTGATCTCGTCCGGATGAGGGATGCCCTGGTACTCGCCCTCGTACATCTGATCCTCGTCATCATGCCCCTCGGTGACATCACTAGCAGCATCTTCTTCCTCCTGAGGAGGGTAGTCAGTCTGATAGGGGTAAGTGTACTCTCCTCCTCCATATGTGGGATATGTTTCTCCCTGCTGGTTTATATTGTTTTGGTAAGGGTCATCCATTTTGGATCGAATTTGTTCCAAAACAGCTAAATTAGCATAATCCACAGAAATCTCTGAGTCTTTGGAGATAGTTCCAAATCCAAAAAGGTCTTAAAATATTAATTGCACCTGATTTAAGTTAAGGCCAATGAGTTAGTTCCCTTTGGTTGGTTCTACACAAGGCCACATGCTGCACCTGAAAGAAAATGAACATTAGAAAGATAGGTTAATCAGTCTTACTAAGGAAAGATTATAGATTTAACTTTACGTGAGCGAAAACCTGGCTGTGAAACACAGATGTGCAGTCCATTCAGTGGGATGCTATAGAAAAAAAACAGACCTCTTTAAAAGCCCCCTAGTTACCCAGGCTAAGCCATTTGATCTGAACACACCAGAGATGAGACAGCCTGCTCACGACAATACAAAGTATTTCATATTTAACACTTACTTGTGTATTTGTAATATACTGATGAATGACTGGCATGACTGGAAACAAAATGTTGCAGCTTTTATGCTTTTTAGCTTTTATTCATGTGTGTCTGTTTAGCAATGAATAAAGATGCTGACAATATCAAAAAGTCTAAGTAATATAAAGACAGACTGCTTTTCTTGTGCCCTGACATGTGCTGTATTTTCTCCCGCTTTGCAAGTGAGAGCTGTGATTTAATCCATTTTAAAAACAGATTAATTTTATTTATTCCCAGAAGGCCAGATTAAATTCAGAGAGTGATGAACATGTCTCTTGATAAAATAATCAAATGTGTGTAGCATAATAGAATATAAGTCCTGGAGCAAAACCATTCATCCCTGTGCACACTGACAGTTGTCCCTTGCCCAAACATTAAAAACAGTAGAAAAGAGATTACTGAGAGAACACATTTACTTTCACTGAGTATCCCGTCTCGACCCGGTCATCATGATCTGGCGGCCCCAGATGGGAGTCACGTAACTTTAGACTTTTGTACTGTGACAAAATAAACTAAAATAAACCTAGCAAATGCATGCAGTTAGGTCTGTAGGAACTGTTATGTGATTAGATCACGACATTTATCCGTTTACAATGTTCTGCATACTGAACTGGTATACACATACATGTCCTTTCACATTATTAAAATGACTGTGAGTAGAAGACATGAAATTAAACAAAAAATTGTTTTTTATTGAATTATAAATAATAATCATGAAAATAAAGAAAACTCTTAGAATGAGAAGGTGTGTCCAAACTTTTGGTCTGTACTGTATATGTATATATATATCTATATAGATATAAATTCATTTGTGACATCCTCTCGGTCAGGTGATATATCCTTATATGGCTGAAAGTGCACATGGTGTGGGCGGGTCTTTAGTGATGTCACAGGGAGGAGACTGTAGTTAATAGAGGGCAAGTCTGAAGGGCAAGTTTGCTTAAGCATGTCACCTATAGCCTCATGGCAGTCACCTTTAACCCTGTAACAACATACTTCATTCAGATATATTTGGCATTTTAATTGTTTGTTGTCATTATCTGACATTGTTTATTAAAATCTTTGAAAGATTTTTTTTTTTTTTATTGGTGAACTGGAAAATTTTATATGATAAATTAGTTATATTATATTTTCTTATATATACAGTTTTTTGAATGCTTATTTGATGTACCTGCTACAGATTCAGCTGTGCGAGGTTCTTTGATTTTAAAGAAAAAAGTATTATTATATAATCGTATATCAGGCTGCAGTTTGCTTTGAAGCTAAATGTAAAAAAAAACACACTTAACATCTTTTAATAGCTATTTTCATTGGGGGACAAGACAGGACCAAAAATGTCAATGGCTAAAAGTCAATAAACAATCTGTTGTACACAATGACAGGCAACGTGTCATGAGCCTTTTCCATCAGCTTTATAGATCTGCAAAATACAAGCATGCAACACTTTCAAAGTATGATTCTAATCTCTGCTTATGGTTTCCATTGTTGTGATCCACACGGATGTAGTCAAATACTGTGATCTGTCATTCGCACGACTTCCAACATGTGAAGCATTCACATCACTTAATACAGGCATGATTTAAAAGTAATGGTTCTGAAAGTAATTTTATAGCCTTAAAGTTAAAATTAAATTAAATGAACTTACCAGAATTGGTATTCCTTTAAGTGTAATGGTATTTGATATGAATTTTAAAAATCCAAAGGAAAATCCTGGCAGGGTTTCAGAAGGCAAGCCCTACATGTCACCTTAACAGGAGGCTGTTGGGAGACCAGAGGATTATGGGTCGACCGGCTCATCCAGATGAACTCTCCCTACACTTGATGCTGCCCAAACAAATGGTAGAGTCCAGTTTGAAGAACACATGAAACCACACTAGTCCAAAGCGGATGCTATTGCATGTTTTGGGGAGCGGAATACTGTTAGAATCATGTATGTACATTAATGATTTTAGCGCACATGCTTATGATGCATTAATGCTAAATATCAGTTGAGAAGTTATTAAGTGAGAAAAAACATTTGACTAGATAAAACACAGATTGTTTTTAATTTTTTTTATTAACATACTGTATGATGTTCCTTCATGACATACAGAAGGATGCTGACATCACTTCCTTCTCAGGCTGACATCAGCGACAGAGTATGGCTTAACTAGAAGCTGAAGTAAAATGCCCATTTCCGGTGATGCTCAGAGCTAGTTTGTACATCATGGTCCGGGACAGTATATGGAGGGTAGATTTCTTGCACACAGTAAAGCTGCCTAATCCCACAGTCAGTAATTCTGCTGCAAAGAGGATTAGCACCAAACCAACAGAACCATTGGCTATTTTTAGATCATATTCCTTGTGCTTTCTCTGCTTGCTCCGCCTCTTTACTTTTCCCTCCCACCAGTTCATCTAAACTTCCTATGGGCAGTTGATCTACTGTAAGACCAGCTTCACTTCCACAAATCCATGGTTTAAAAACAGTTATTCTCAAACCTCGTCAAATGGCAGACCACATAATATGTCGTGTCGTGACCAATTAATCCGAAATTTTGCTAAAACTGCTGTTTGTTTTGTTTTCATGTCATTGGCTATAATCAAACTGCAATTTTTAGTTAAAGAACCTGCAGGAGCCAATTTAACTTACGTGTTAAAAGTTCCACTATTAATCGTATTATAATTTAATTACATTTTTGAATCACAGGTATTAAAATCAAAAGTTAAAGTTCCACAAAAACTGAAGCTCGTTTCTCCATCTCAATTTTTTTTTTTATGTATGTATGTATTTTGCTTTGGTGTCTTTATGTACTTCTTGTATTGATTCTTGATCCTTGTAGATTTTTTTCCCCTCACTGTTGTTATTTTTTACGTGAGCGTAATTATTTTTATTTATGTTGAATATTCTTATTATATATGGTTGATGTGCCTTGTCGTATTGTTCTCCGTCTTAAAATTTCCACTATTAAACCATATTATAACTCAATTTAAATTATTTAATTTTTTTAATCATAGGAATTTGAAATTGCATTATTAATCCACATTATCATTTTGTTTAAATTTGTTTATTTTTATTTTCCCTATTAATTTAATTTTTGAATTACATGTATTAAAATTTCTACTAAAATCTAAAACTGTTTTCATCTTAAAACATGTATTTTTATATTTGCAATAATAATTAAAAGTGTTAATCCACTATTATTCTGTATTATAATTTAATTAAAATGAATTTAATTAATCCTATTAATTCCTATTAATTTCATTTAATATTTAATTTAAATTTCATTTTTCTTTCATTTAATCTAGGAAAGCTTCAGGCCCAGACAGTGTTTCACTTGCCTGTCGTAAAATCTGTGCTGACCAACTTGCCCCCATCTTCACACAGATCATTGACAGATCACTGGAGCTGTGTGAAGTTCCCTGCTGCTTCAAACGCTCCACCATCATCCCAAAAAAGTCCAAAATCACTTGACATAATGACTACAGACCAGTTGCTGTCACATCTGTGATCATGAAGTCACTTGAGCGTCTGGTCCTGGCTTACCTGAAGGACATCACTGGACCCTTGCTGGATCCTCTTCAGTGCCTACTGAGCAAACAGGTCTGTGGATGACATGTCAACATGGGACTGCATTACATCCTGCAACACCTCGACAGACCTGGGAATTACGGGAATCATGCCTGACCTTCTCAGACAAACTGTCACAGCTTTCTGTGCCCACCTCCATCTGTCAGTGGATCACCAGCTTCCTGACAGACAGACAGCAGCTAGTGAGGCTGAGCAAACTCACATCCCTCAGGGTTGTGTTCCTCTACATCAATGACTGCACTTCAAAGAACCCCTCTGTCAAGCTCCTGAAGTTTGCAGATGACACTATAGTCATCGGCCTCATCAAGGACACAGGTGAGTCCTCTGCACAATCCTCTGACTTTGCTGCAGCCTGGAATTGAACTGTTGGTTTCGTCTGGTCAGAGGAGAACTGGCCCCCCCGATGGAGCTGGTTTCTCCCAAGGTTTTTTCTCCATCCTGTCACCGAAGGAGTTTTGGTTCCTTGCCGCTGTCGCCTCTGGCTTGCTTAGTTGGGGACACTTCATTACTACACTACTTTGTAATAAAGCTCTTCTGATTCTGAATAATGAACTAGGATCAGCTGCCTGTAAATGATAATGTAAGTAAGTAAGGGGAAATATCTTCCATTGAATCACTGTTTGTGTTGGTGTCATACTTGGTCAGTATTCCTCTGTCGATCTTGTTTTCCAATCAAAACCATGGAAGCTGATTGGCGCGTGACCTCGTTTCCAGTCACCTGACTGACAGACGTGTACGAGCCTCAAGTGATGAACCCAAGTAAAATACTTGATTTCTTTAGATAATGCTTGCTTAATGATAAATAATTACAGTTGTGTTAAGTTTGAGATTGAGATTAAACTGACTGACATTTTTATTTTGAAGGCGTATCTGTTCCTCGGAGACATTAAGCTTTTTAAAATTGACTTCATACGCATTATATGCTACAAAGTGAAAGAGAAAGTCGCCATCTAGTGTTTCTCTGCGGAAAGACAGGAAAGCAATGGAACGTTACCTTATTATTTATTAAATATTTTTCAGTTTACTACCTATCGTTTTAAATACTTATATTACAATATATTACACATATATATATATTTATATATTAAACAGCCCAACAGATTTTTTTTAACACTGATAATATTTCTTTAGTAGCAAATCAGTATATTAGAATGACACTGAAGACTGGAGTAATGATGCTGAAAATTCATTAAAATAAGTAACATTTAAAAAATATATTCAAATAATAAAATAAAAAATAGTTATTTTAAACTGTAAAATTTTTTCACAGTATTACTATTTTTACCTTTTTGAGCAAAGATGCCTTGGTTAGAATAAGAGACTTTCTTCTAAAACTAAAGATTTTACCAACCCCAAACATTTGAATGGTAATGTAACAATATAATAATGGAATGAAATAATGGAATAAATTAATTAACCAAAATAATGTACGCACCTTTAAAGAACATTTTCAAATGAGAGGAATATAACAAAATATTGATATTGACCAGAAAGAAATGACAATAACAACATGACAACAACAACGTGAAACAACATGACATGTTTTACACACAAAACAGACTCAGATCTATAAAACAATAATAATAATATTTCAATATTATTCAATATTAACTATCGTTAATTATATAAGTATTAGTGAGTGAAGGAAACAAAATGTCACTTTTTCCTAAAAAGGATACTCTACAACTTACATTAAACTTGTTTAGCTAAATCTTCACCAGTAGAAATATTTAAATGCATAATAAAGTGGAAAACACAACTAACAACCATGAAACTTCCCAACTCTGCATGAATCAACTCTGCCAGCCCACCCTGCCACCGCTACTTTCCTCCTCCAGCAAGTCCTTCAGTGTACAAAACAGCTTTTGTGACAGGACAAAGCTGGCAATGTACTTCATTGTGCCAAGCTTGTTTCCCATCTCTCTTCATTGCTGGCAGACTGGGAGCGATGGACTGCAGACGGGATATTGAAATTCACTTCACGTTTCCCCCTGCTCTGGCTATTGCAAATGCACTGAAGTGCAGTTCAGAGTGACACAGAGAGAAGAGTCTTTTCTTTCAGTGTTTCCTTATTTATCTAACAGCAGAACTCTGCTGGGGGGAGAGAAGGGTCGCCGGGTCTTTCTGAACACACATCGAGGATCATGGAGCTCATTATTCAGAGACCCCTGAACTTTTATTGACTATATGCACAGAAGCAATGCCATATAAATGCAAATAGTATGTTTTGGAAATGTTGTTTGTTTTTAAAGGGTTAATAGTGTCAGACGTAAGCACTTTTGACTGTTTCACATTAAACTTTTAATCTAGACTCTCATTGTTTTAGTGCAAGATATCTTGGATATGTTTTGATAAACATTTTTGGACCCTGGATATAATGACCCTTTTTTGGGGACACTGCTGATAGCTGTATATTTGAATGTGTGAAAATAAATTTATACTGTTTTTTTAAACATATTACTAAGTAATTTAAAAAAATAAAATAAATATAAAATAATTTAGCTTTTACATTGTCATTTTTCTAAAATATTTGTTTTTAATTAAAAGTTGCATTCAAAGTAAAAAAAATATAAAATAATTAAAAGTTCAAAAACTACATGAGATTCAGTTTTATTTTTCCACAGAAAAAAAGTCAAGATTTTTTTTTTAATAAGAAAAGCAGAAGGATATATAATATTACAAAAAAAATAATGTTTTGGTTACACATCGCAATTTGTCACAGAAATCTGAAATGTAAAAAAAAAGTCCCACATTAGGGCAATTCATCCTATATATATATATATATATATATATATATATATATATATATATATATATATATATATATATATATATATTTATGGGGGAGCTACAAACAAAAAACCCACATTAGGCCGTGCCCCACTTTAGAGCAATTCACCCTAATTAGAAAATGAATTAATGTATTGATTTCTGACTGGAAAGGATAATTAAATAATTACATTTAGAATTTAAATTTTATTTTAATAATATCTTAAGGGCACCCTTTAACTTCGACAGTAGTCTATTGATGAAATGCACCGAAATGCAGCCTATTTATTTATCGCCAGGAGGCGGAGCAGCAAACTAAAACACCTTCTGATGACAAATCCTATTAAAAACATTCAGCTGTTAACATCCTCAAACTAAAAAGTATATTGTGATTGCATAAGGCTAAATAATCAAAAACATGATACTAATTTACCAGTATTAGAAACCTAAGTTATTATCAAAATCGCTGCTGACGCACCGATGTCTCCTGATACCTGATACTTTTCTAATCGCTGATCGAAACGGGCCAATCACAGTCGATTGTGGTTACAAAATAAAGTATCTTGTGTGATAATTTCATAGAGATTACTAGAGCGGATTTTTGTTTGAATGTCAGGTGCTATTCCTTATAAATAATAAAAACAAATGATTATGCTTTTCAGTGTATAAACGTCTGTAGTAAGGAAAAAACGACCTAAGATTTCAATGCGTCTCGATGGTGGATTCGGTTGTCTGGGCCACCGCTTTTTTTTTTTTGGTCATTTGCGTTTGACTCCCACTGGTTGAAGTTCACAGGTTAATATGCTTCCTCAGAAAGTATCATGAAACGTGGATTTCATCGGACCTGTTTCCAGTTTATTTGCATCCTGATGCGTCCTAAAGACAAGATACGGAGGTAGACTTATTTATTTAGGAGGTAAGAGGTTTATTTCATGCATACTTGGAGAAATATAAAGGCTTTTGTTTAGTTATACTTTCTGGATTCATCCGACATGTATTATTATGGACGTGCTTTTAACAAGGCAAACATCAAAACAGGTTTTATATTTCCCCATGTTTATTGTCAGGCGGCTTATCAGTTTTTTTAATAAGGAAATTGAATTTGACTCAAAAGTCAAGTCAGCAGGTGCATAAAGCCTAGCGTTTTAATCAGTGAGTGCTCATACAAAACACGTATATAAAAAAATTGCAGATTGATGATTTTTTTAAATATTTTTTCTTTTATCTTTAAGGACCTAAAATTGAGGAGATTTTTAAATCCACAATAAAATACCAGTAGTTTTTTAAAGCTGTAATCTATAGCTGTATATCTAAGCTGTAAATTTCAAGTTATTAAGTTCATTTACATTCATTATCAGTGACTTCAGCCACTGTCTTCATAATTCACATGTATTCTTGTAAAAAGTTTAATCAGGTTTTCTTTTGCGTTTTATTCTTATTTTCATCTTTTATCTGAAAAATAATGCGTCTTAACCGAGCTATATATGAAACATAGGCTTACATCTAGATGGAAGTTTGTTTTTTTATTTATTTATTTACTTGGCTCATGTATTGCGATTTCAAATGAAAATGAATTGCTTTAATTGAAAGTCAAACCACTAATGCGAAAACTCTTCCTTGAAGCTTAGTTTCTCAATCTCTGGTGGACTGACCAATCGATTTCTATTATTGATTAATTATGTGTGTTGTTTTTAGTGTTTCTTGCCAGGGTTTCCTCCTTCAGTTATTAAAATGTGATGTTAGTAAGGCAATACAGGTAAATGTTGACACATAAATAGGTTACCGTTCCCTGAGGGAGTAAAAGAGCAGGACCAAACAGCAAAAAACAGCAGGTTTTGAGAGCATCAAGTAGGAGAACATTAACTAGACAGGCATCAGGCCTCTGTTACTCAAGTGCTCATGGAAACAGATACCTGAGCCACAGCCTCCTCGTCCTCCCCCACCAATGACATCACACAGCTCTTATCTGCTGCCAAACACAAAGCCGCATTTAGCTGGCAGTAATCAACGCTGTGACCTGACCTGCCATGCTCTGGAGATGCATGAAGATTCAGGTGTGCTTTTTGGTTCGTTTGATTGACGTAATATGCTGAAATAATGGATCTATGAGCTCTGTTGGACTCCGCTTGGAGTACTTGAGATCTGAGGTAAGATGTCGTCTGAGGAGTTTGTTAAAATGTGAGGAGAAATGCATGTGGAATTTATGTGTAAAAAAAAAAAACCTGTGGTGCAAATTTAGCGGTTTGATTGGCAGCAGACTGTTAATTTGGAATATCTTTTAAAGGTGCGTTTGAGTAGTTTAAATGTGTTTCAAGTTTAAAGTTACATCATAGAGTCATATGTCACATGAAGTGCAAAGCTGTACCAGCTGTAAAGCTGTCAAGAGTGAACCACAAGATGGAACATTATTCATTACTGTCCAAATGTTTGGGGTCGGTATGATTTTTTCGATGTCTTTCTGGTCAAGTGGTCATATGATGTGATTTCACGTTTTCCTTTCTCTTTGGAGTGTTACTAGCTGTTGGTGAATAGATAAGACCCCTACAGTGGCAAAGAGTAAAGTCTAAAACCCGAAGAGATATTCTTTATAAAAGTTAAGATTAATCTGCGTCCTCCTAAAACGCCTCATTTTAACACGCCTACACGTCTACGTCACTATGTTGGAAGATTTGCATAACACCACCCAAATGTTCACACAAAGAAAGGTGTAACTTTTATTCTTGCTGTTGTGACATCATGTTGTGTAGACACTGTGTGTTTTTGTTGTGAAAGTGAAGCTATCTTTGTTTCGGCCTTTTAAAAGAAGACACAACTGGAAATCAGTGGTTAAGTTTATTTACAGCACTGTTCCAGAACAGTTCAACCCAAATATTCAGATCGTATGCAGCGCATTTTTACGGAGGGCAAGGTCTGTTTCCAGGGAGAGTACCCTACAATGCCGGTGTACTGACAAATAAAGCTGACTCACAGTCTGTAAGTACGTTTTCATATTGTAGAATTTGCCACTGATGGTGAGCAGTGTAGAGTAGCAGTTGTTGTTTGTCATTTCTCCGATCACAAATGCTGACATCGTTTTATGTTTATGCGGCGCAATACGCATTTGCAACATGTAAAAAGTCAGTGCAAGTCATTATAATCCGTAATTATGTTCCCACTGGATGCAAACAAATGATTCGTTTGTAATGAGTTTTATTGTTTTTGTCCGGTCGTGCCGGGTGACGTCATCACAGTATGGTGAGGTGCGTAACATTTCCGTCGCACACTTGAGGCATTCGGCCAATCACAGTGCACTGGATAGCTGGCCAATCAGAGCGCACCTCGCTTTTCAGAACGATGAGCTTTGTAAAAGTCGCCGCATTTCAGAAAGGCAGCGCTTAGAGGAGAAACGATAATGTACAGTATGTGGAAAATAATGTGTTTATTGAAACTTAAACCACATAAACACATTGCATTACACCAAATACACCAATATATATATATTTTTTTTTAACAATGTCACATGACCCATTTAAGTATCTTTATTGGATTCTATGTTCCTGTGAAGAATCTTTTAAAATATTTGTGGAAGCTTTCCTTTGCACAAAAGGTTCTTTGTAGTGGACAAGGGGTCTTTAGATTATTACAATGTTCTTCACACTAAGAAAGAACATGGTTCTTTTAGGAACTGTTTGCTGAAAGGTTCTTTTGGGTGCTGAAAATACTGTTCTTCATGTCTGGGACCATGAGCTTGTCTGTTAGGTTAAAAACAAATAAAGATTTGCTCAAAGATTGAGGGCAGCCTCTAAAAGGTATATGTGTTGTCTGATAAGGCAGGCTATAGTATTGTTTCTGAGTTGAATCATGTGCTGAATAATGAATTGTACATTTATCCTCTTATCAGTGCCCAAGTCCCAAGATTTCATCAAATGAGACTAAAAGACACAGTGCTTCAGGCTGGCCTAGAATAGAATAAGGCATCAAAATTCCAGGAATCATATTTTTCTTTCTCTCTGTCTATTGTGAAATCTTTTATTTTGTTATGTGAGATTGTAAAATCTGGTGATCTGCGTGGTAGAAATTGTGAAAAAACATGCTGTGATGCAAGATAATTTTTCAAACTTGGTCCGACAATAAAGTTTGTACATGCATAGTTTTTTTTATGGCATCCCTGCAAAAACTCCCTTTTGGAACCTTTATTTTTAAAGGTGAAGGCTGCATTTATTTGATAAAAAATACAGAATTAGCTTGTTATTATTACAATTTAAAATACCTGTTTTCTATATATATATATATATATATATATATATATATATATATATATATATCACATGAATGAATTGCATAAAAAAAAGAAAATTTTTTATATATATATATATATATATATATATATATATATATATTTATTTTTTTATTATTATTTTTATTTTATGCAATTAATTCATGATATATATATATATATATATATATACACACACACACACACACACACACATTTTTTTTTTTTTTTTAATGCAATTCATTCATGTGATGCAAAGCTACATGTTCTGCATCATTACTCCAGTCTTCTTAAGTGTCCAACCCGATTTTAAGATATGTACGAATTACATTTCTATAAAAAATAGAAACATTTGAATAGAAGTGTTTGAGGAATAAAAGTGCTGCTTGTCTTGGCAGGTAAAGTTCTTGATTAAACAGATGATTTCCGTGTTTGTGCACACCTGGCAAATAAAGCGAATTCTGATTATTAATGGGTATGTTGATAAGTATGCTGCGGTTTTCCAGCTGTAACGTTTATCTCATGGTCTTGGATAGAACAGTGGCCCTCATGCTTAGAAGTGTCAGTCATTGTTGCTATGGAAATTCAAACAAACCAAGTAGTTAAACATCAAGCTCCACCTCTACACCGTTTCAGCTGTGACCCTCCCCCAAAAACAAACTCACACACACATATAGTCACTACACATATAGTCACTTACTCAAGCGTTGCAATGTGGCTCTCTGGAGAACTACATTCAAACAGTTACGAATTCACCACAGCTTTTGAACTGCAGTAGATCAGGAACCACTTCAAAAGGTGCATTGATCAGAAGGTGTGGTCTTTTCAGGTCAGCGTAATAAAACAAGCTTCATGTCTCAAATGACATTTAATAACACTGTTTCCACACCCAGAAGGACAATTTATAAAACTGAATTTTTAATGACTCATTGTTAATTATTGACATTTATAATGCACTTAATGTTATTCATAACAAATCTTGATACTCATGTCAATGGACTACAATTTCTGTTTTTATTTCTTCTTAGTGCCTTCCAGCTTCGCTGTAACCAAACGTGTTTATGCAGGGTTATCTAGCGGAGTCTTTTCTCACATGTAAAAACGAAGTAGGCTCAGTATTGTCATGATCAGGTGTCAGCGAGGGAAACCAGTATCAGATGTCACTATTGAGTGTTGCTGTTCCATGTGTTTGAACAACGTCACACCACAACAAAAACAGTGGTATTTATCTGATGCTGTGCAATTTTCAATATAGTACAGTCACGTTTTTGCTCACTTAATCGGCAAGCGACTGCATTGAATTTGGTCATATGCTGTGTGTTTCAGTGCTTCCTTAGCAATTCTGAATAATGCCTGAAACCCACAAAATACTGCCCTACCCATAATCTAAACCTGTTTATGTGGCTATTCGTGGTATGGCCAACTTAGAAGAATTACTTACTTCACTAGAACAGATTTTGAAAAATTTTGCACTTGCTCACCAATGGATACTCTGTGGTGAATGGGAGCCGTCAGAATGAACATCACAATAATCCACAAGACATCTTGTGAAACCAAAAGCTGTGTGCTTGTAAGAAACAATTTGATCATTATGATGTTTTTATTTTAAACCATTGCTTCGATCCACAAGTCTATCTCTATATAGTTTTTTTTCCTGTGAAAACGTACTATTTTCAGAATCAGGATAGAAATATGCACCATCTACAAGCAAATCAACAGTCCAAAACAGTTTGAAACAAAAAAAGCTGAGGATGAGGGGACACCAAGCGGTGGACTTGTTCTGCTTATGGATGCTTTAATGTTTTTATCAGCTGTTTGGATGTGATGCAATGCAAAATTTGCTCTGATGAAAACAAACTCATTCATATCTTGTATAGCCCTATATTGATTGGGATGTTTAATATGGAAATAGATTTTAATATAGAGTTTGTTATATCGCTTGGGGGCAAAAAAGATTAAAAACCAAAACAATAGCAGCTGCTACTTCAGCAATATTTTAGACTTCCACTTATTAAATCTTCACACCTGAGGCACTAATGCAGCGCTGATTATTTCTTCCCTATTAAGGCTAGCACATGCCATTGCGTGTTTAAAACATTGACTGTGCTGCCAGGCAAAAGTCCATAGGAAATTGCACTATGCTGATCACTGAGGTTTACCTAAGCCAAAGCCCTCATAATCCTCTTGGGCTTCCATTCAGAGACTTGACACATAATAATTATCTCCTAATTCAGATAAGCTGCCCTGATTATTAGGTCAGATCGAATTATTATAATTTGTAATTTCGCAGATGCATGTAATTCAAAAAGGCCTTAAAGACATTAATTGCAGGGTCCCCATTGATCATCATGCGATGGATGCCTTGCTTGAGGGTCAAACATGCTGGTAGATTTTTTTTGTAATTCTCTAGTGCTCAAGCATGAGATTTAACGCCAATCTTTTTGTTTTGAATTACAATTTTAATTATTTTCTATTTTAAAATATAGTTTATTCCTACGATGCAAAGCATTACTCCAGTCTCAAGTGTCACATGATCCTTCAGAAACCATTCTAATATGCTGATTTGCTACTAAAGAAACTTTTCTCATTATTATCAATGTTGAAAATAATTAAGAATTAATGTTCTACTTTGTCCAGTAGAACATTATGAAAGGAACCTAGAAAAGCCACACCTCAAGGTGGGAAGCCATGTTTCTCCTTTGATGTAGATGAACTCATGCATCACCAAGTTTTTACAGTATAAACTTGTGTATATATCATCTTACAGCAGGTGAATTGAATTGAAATGTTAGACAACTTAAAGGCAGTCAATGGTCATTACTGCATTCAGGCTCAGCCAGGTGTTTCGCTCTCATTCTGTATAGATAAGAATGGTGTATTTTACCATGCATGAAGTTAATATTTTCATAAATATGTATGGTTAGTGACACCCATTGTCTTGATTTTAAGTAAAATATCTACTTAGACTTAAAGCAAGATGCATTTAGTTTAGAAGCAAAACTAAGAAATGTGGTCCTAAATTAAATTTCTTGTGCATTGGCAAATTATTATTTTTTCTTGTTTTTAGGATAAACCTTACAAAAATGTGTTAGATTTATGATTACAAAAACTAAACACATGTGCAAGATGTTGTAAAGGTTTATTTTTGGAAAACCAAACTTATAGTTACACAATTATGCCTCTCAAGTAAAGTGCTGATATGCTTTCTCTACGAAAACAAGAGAAGTATGTTGAAAACAAAGTAATTTACATTGCAAAAGCAGGTATTAAAGGTAAAATGTGAAGATTGTGTGGAGAGGGAAGGTAGATCGAGTGCAGGAGAATATGATCAGGATGGATATTATTAGCTGTCTCTTTTTATCCTTTCACCTTAAATATAGCAGCACTGTTTTACATTTACAGTGAGTCATTTAGCAGACACTTTTATCCAAAGTGACTTACAAATGAGGACAATAAAAGCAGTCAAAACTAACAAAAGAGCAACAATATATAAGTGCAAATCACAAGTCTTGGTTAGCCTAGCACAGTACAGGCAGCTATATATATATATATATATATATATATATATATATATATATATATATATATATATATAAACAGGCCTGTGTCTGTAAGATATGCTAAGATGCGAGCAGCTATCGTTGGATCATCAGGATGGAATGAGGGTTAGAGGCAAGTGTCATCAGCATAGCAGTGATGTGAAAAGCCATGTTTCTGAATGACAGAACCTAGTGATACCATGACGACAGAGAAGAGAAGTGGTCCAAGAACTGAGCCCTGAGGCACCCCAATAGCTGTCTGAGAGGTAAGACTCAAACCACTGGCATGCGGTTCCTGAGATGCCATTTTCCAATAGGATTGACAGGAGAATCTGGTGGTTCACCATATCAAAAGCAGCATACAGAACCAGCGAAATAAGTACAGAAGATTTGGAAGCCTTCAACAACTGCGAGCAAGGCTGTCTTTGTCAAATATCTACTTCTGAAGCCAGATTGCTTGCTGTCCAAGAGGTTGTTCTGTATGAGAAAGGCAGAGACTTGGTTGAACACAACCCATTCAAGTGCTTTAGCAATGAAAGGTACAAGGGAAGTTCTGTAGTTCTCTAAAAGAGTTGGGTTAAGAGTGGGTTTCTTAAAAAGTGGGGTTATAAGTGCCTGTTTAAACGTTGAGGGAAAAACACCAGTATGAAGGGATGAATTAACGATGTGAGTGCATTTGTGAGAAATGGCTTGAAGGAAATGAGTTGGAATAGGATCAAGTGGACAAGTAGTAGGATGACTGGAAAGGATGAGTTTAGAGACCTCTGCCTCATAGAGTGAAGAGAAGGATGAAAACGAGTGTATGTTTGTTGGCAAGATTTTTAACCAATGAAGGAATGAACGGCCGATGGATTGCATGTTAGACTGTATGATAATGAAAGAATTTGTTTAGTCTATATGAAGCTGCATTCAAAAAGCTGCATTCAAAATGATTCATTATAGTTTTGTCCTGTCTCTCTTACTTTTTGGAGTAAAATATGACCAGGACATAATTTTATCATGTTTCTTAAGATTTACGCATGAGCTTGATACATTTAAATGCATTACTTTTCTGCTAATTGCAGGCCTGTGAATTAACAGTGTGTTTTAGTGTGTCATGCACTCACTGAGACTGAAGGTGTGAGTCACACTCATGAATATCTTTTAGGCCTGAAGTGCTGTTTATCAAACAGCAGTTATATTGTCAGTAGATGTGCTAATTTGAATTGGTTCAACAGTTGCTGAGGCTATTTTCATGCTCAAACATATCGAGTTATAAACCTTTTATAATTGGGCTGAAAGCAGCATCAGTAATCTAGTTGATCTGATTTGCATTGACATACTGTTTTTTTTTTGTCTTCTCAGTGTCCAGAGTCATGAAACTTAGTCCTTGTCAAGCCCCATTATATGTAAGTATCCTCAATGCTTATTTTGCATTTCTCTTTATTTGCTCAGTCAAATCTTTTATGGATGCAGATGCATTATTATTATTATTAGTAGTAGTAGTAGTAGTAGTATTATTATAACTAGACAGAATTGTGTGTGTTTAAAGGGTTAGTTAAACCAAATTGAAAATTCTGTCATTACTCACCCTCATGTTGTACCAAACCTGTAAGACGTATGTTCATTTTTGGAAAACAAATTAAGATATTTTGATGAAATCTGAGAGCTCTCAAACCCTCCATAGACAGCAAGGATGCCTTATGGTACGATTGACAGATACAATGTAAGAAATCAAGATGCTTAAACAAATAGAGCAAACAGATCAATTAACAGGTGTCTTACTTATAGTTGTCTCTGCACATAAAGCTGAACTAGAAGAAAGTATTTTAACACATACATTTTCTGCAATAATATGAGCAGAACACAGTTAAAAACCATTTGGCTTTGCCAGTTGGTAACGGGGACCCCTGATTGAATGCTTCCTAGGGAATATGGCTAATCTAAATCCCGAAGGGGAATATGACTGTCAGCGCCTTACAAGAACAGAAATTGAGTCAAGCAGTGGGAAGGATGTATGACCGGTATTGTGTTACTATCACAAGAAGCCCATCTGATGTACGGCGTACAGTCAACAAAGAGAAGGGATTTTCCCTCCACTGCTTTGAAATCTGACGAGGGTTCAAAGACACTTATCTTTGTGTAAATTTCTGTAATTAACCGCTGAAACGATATTAGATTATCCAAAGGACTGAGATGAATGGATACAATGGTGATAGTGATAGAGGACGGATTAGGATGGTTTTGAGCACAGATGTATGTGTGACACCCCTTATTGTGTCTTTATTCCCATAGACATCTTTCTTCTCATGAAATTATTTCAGGAGTCAGTATGCAGCTCGGATTTCTTACATTTTATCTGATTGTCAATTGCACCATATAGGACAACCTCCACCGAAACTCAAATATCCTTTCTGTTACTCTATTAAAGGACTTTGCCATGAACCAGTGGTTCTTTCTAGCACTGTAAGGTCAGCAAAGAAGGTTAAAAAGCTGTTAAGATCGGCACAGTCGTTTCTGCATTGTTTTACCATGAAAAAGTGTTACAGTGGTGCTTTTTACAGTATTTCTTCTAAGTCACCATTAAATCCCAATGGCACTTTTGTGGCATTTTTTGTGTTTTATCCTTAGATTTAATCTTTGAAAGAAGTCTCTTATGCTAACCAGGGCTGTATTCATGTGACCAAAAATACAGTAAAAACAGTAATATTATTATTATTAATATTATTACAATTTAAAACAACTGTTTTCCATTTAAATATATTTTAAGATGGAATTTATTTCTTTGATGCGAAGCTATCATAACTCCAGTCTTCTAAATCGTTCTAATATGATGGTTTGCATGCGCAAGAAACATGCATTAAATTATTATCAGGGTTGAAAATCGCTGAGCTGCCTAATATTTTTGTAGAAACTGTGATCCTTTTTTCATTTTTGCAATTTAAAATTTAAAAAGAACTGCATTTATTTGAAATGGAAACCTTTTGTCACTTTATAAATACCTTTTTCTTTTTTCAATTTAATAAATAGAAGTATGCTTTTTGTATGATTTTTTTCTTTTTTTATAATTCCATTGTCCTATTTAAATAAGAAATACATTTAGATTCTAATTAGAACCTTTATTTTAAGAATGCACTACTGTTTATAAGTCACAGTATAAATTCATAAAGGCTTTTGCAGTGGTTCCACTGGCCACT
Organism: Carassius gibelio; assembly: GCF_023724105.1. Lineage (NCBI taxonomy): Eukaryota > Metazoa > Chordata > Actinopteri > Cypriniformes > Cyprinidae > Carassius > Carassius gibelio. Next base: position 7,795,327 of record NC_068402.1, read on the forward strand.
GAGCAAAACTGTGAACATGTTGTTTGACTATTATTTATATATAGTTTTTTTTTTTTTTTTTCTGAGTTAATTTGTGAAAGTGTGACAGGAGGAGGGGAGCTTCTCATGTAGAACATCAGGGTGTATGCTGTTAAATTCTCACTGATATCTGTGCAGACCAACATGAGTGTGATATCCTGTTGTAACCACAAAGTTATCGTTCATTGCGTTTGACTCTTTGTGTTCGAGTTCTTGGGTTTAAAATATAAGAAAGGTTCCATTTAAAAGCAGAGAAAGTATACTTTTTGTTAACCTTTCACATTCATCAAGTGCCTCTGTGTAATAAATCATGTAGACATGATTCATGTGTTTTCAAACCGTGGATTAATGGTCAAGTTTGCTGAAAATACAGAATATGAACATTGCATTCAACAGGTGGAAGCTTGGACCATTTTGTTTGTGCTTTCGCCCAATAATAATACATTCAATTCTTATTCAGAAACACAATTTTGTTTCTCACAATTCTCTCTTTCCTGTGTCAGGGCAAGTGTGTGCTAACAGTTCAGCTGTGTGATGAGGCGCTCGGTGAAGGAGAACAGGGGGAGGTGCAGTTCTTCCTGTTGTTCACTGGCTCTGCGCAGAGACATCTCGCCAGTACACTGAAGGTCAACCATGCCACCCTTCAGGCTGTGTGTCCAGGTGAGTGCATTACTGGGCCCTTAGATCTGTGACGTTATAACCACCTGCATCCCAACCATGACCTCTCAACCTCATGAGGGAACTGTCGGGGTAAAAAAAGATATCCTATAATTTTTTTTCACTGCATTTCAAACACATTGATCAGCATCAGAGAACCACTGAAATGCAAATGTGTTGTCGAATTATTGAACTTAAAATCTCAGGTAATACTTAACATATTTTAAGTCGAAAGGGCTCACAAAAAAGTATGGGAATGTTTGTTCTATAAAGGCTAAAGATTGCTCTAAAATTTGGTGCTCTAGTTGTCACTAGCACTATAAAGAAAAAGAAACTGCATATGGACTGAGACAAAGTTATTACTGGGGATGCATGAGTATTGAAATTATGATAAGTGTGTGTGTGTGTTTTTTAGATAATCTCTAATAAATTGTGCTAAATCTATACTAGTTTTTTATTATTATTAAATATTAAGCACATATATAAAAAAAAACTTGGATTTAATACTTGCATGTTGCACGACACGCCAACATGCATTTTTAAAGTGAAATTGCTCTTCAAGAGGTTTGCGCTTTAATATGAAAGTGCTATAAAAAGCTTTTAAAAATCTTTTAAAGCCCTATTTTGGCTATCATTTTAATTTAGTGATAAATGAATGAGCTTAAAATAAAATATTTTAAATATCCAATATCAGCTGATACTGTTAAAAGAAGCAGACATCGGCCCATAATTGACATATTATATTGTGCATCTCTACTTGCAGTACGGGTGATGGGTCAATATTTTAAAAACACTTTACAAAAAAAAAAAAAGATTATAAGCTATAAATTACTTCTAGTTTTCTCTGCATGAACAGGGACAAGATGAAGTGTTTCAGCATTGAAAAATGACACTCACCACATTTCATATGGATTGAGAAATTAAGTTTCACATTAACTTCAGAAATATCGAAGTTGAGGAACGTGGTTGTTCACTGTGACAAATGTTTAACATGTTCTTCTGACTGTGTATTTAGGGACTTTTTGACTTTTTTTGTTTACTCAGTTGGGGGAAGATGAATTGGGTGAACATGCTGCCCTCTGTCCTTTTTTTTAAGAAATGACTTTTGACAGAGAAAAATGAGCGCTCTGTACAATTTACTCATTTAGCTCATGTAAATACATAACCTGTGTTTTAAGCTATAGGTTTCTATCAGAGATCATGTTATATGAATAAACCCTCATGCAAGACCACATTGTGGACAGTGTTTGTCTTCAGCCTAACAGAGATGGCAGCCCTTGTTCCTGTCAACAAAATCTGTTTGCTTGTTGATCCTATTAAGGACTCAGCTGGATTGAGTCAGAATAAACACGGTGTAGCTCGCTCCCATAGAGAGAGTTCAATGGAGAAATTGATCTGCTATTTCTGTGGCTTGTTTTTAGGCATATCTATATGCATAAGTCTTTTCTGATCTTATTGTTGGAGTGATATGATATGAGTGTTTATTTAGGGCTGTTTGGTCACTGAAGCGAACCCGCTCTCAATGGAGATGTTCAGTCAGCATGAATGAATGACGTGGATCGCAGCAATGCTTTAGTCTTGTGTTTCAGTCATTATGTTCAGTGTCAGGTGTAATGCCTCAGCAGTCAGTGAAGGGGATGATCCTCTGATGGAGGGAGATTACAGGGAGAGACCACGTTTGGAACTTGTGAAACTAGTTTTTTTGTTTATAAATGACTTTTGCATTGAAAATTAAACTTTTACTTAATTATACCAGGAGTCGTTCACAAAAGAACGAACATTTTCTGCGGTTTTACTCACTCTGAAGCCATCCAAAATGTAGATGAGTTTGTTTCTTCATCAGAAATGTTGCATTACACCACTTGCTCACCAATGGTGAATGGCTGCAGTGAATGGGTGCCGTCAGAATCAGTGTCAAAACGGCTGATTAAAAACATCACAATAATCCACTCGACGAAAAAAAAAAAATCATTATTTTATTTTTAAATGTATAGGGAAAAATTACAACAACCAGTAACGTTGCGATATTTAATCACTTTTTGTATTAAAGTTTACATTATTTCTTAATTAACATTCTGTTTCATTCAAGTATTTCTAAAACTTAAGCATTTCCTGTTCTTGCATCTCTCTGCTGTAAAGTGTGTTAATGAGACATTGCCCAAATATTTCTTTTGGAAATATAAGTTACATCATATCATGTACCCCCCCCCCCCATGTTATTTTAATTAAATTATTAAATTGTGTATTTTTTTTTCATTGAATATTTATATTTTGTAATTTTATAGCAAAGCACCCCCCTCCCCCCCCATTTCCTTGTGATGTAAGTCATCAGCATTATTTACCGTTTTGAATGTGTTTGACTGCTGTCATTGTCTTTTCTTCTCTGTGCAGCTCATAACTGCTGTGAGTCGGTGCTGGTCACCCTGTGCTCAGCAGGACCAGATGGTAACATTCGTACTCTGGCTACTGAGCACCTACACTTCGTGCAGGACCTGGCCTTCGACATGGCCCAGTTCCTGGTGAGCACAGTGGGGCAGACAAATCTGCTGGAGGAGGCTCTGCTACTAGATGAACATCAGATCCCGCTGCAGGAGCGCGAAAAGCTGGACCAGAGCCTGTCCCTGGCCCTTAAACATATCACACTACCCCCTGGCTGGAGCCTGCTGGGGAATAGCACACGTGAGTGTAGCTCGGTGGAAGCTAGAGCTTAGATCTGGGCTGGAAATCAAAAGGTTGTGGGTTCAAATAGGGTTGTTGTAGTAATCGTCTGTTGCATCATGTGCAACACCCGCCTGTTCTCCTGTAGTTGCTCTTTAATGTGGTCCATTTGATTTCAGAATTTAAGTACATCTACTTTATTAAAATATCTGTTTGACACAATGATGAGATGTTTTATATCTTTTTGCATTGTTAAATAGGACTTTATATAAACTGGTGTATTTATTAAGGGTAGTTATGCTGTGGTAGATCCTTTAGGGGGCGTTATAACATTATGTCATCAGGATCGTGCTTTTATTTATTTATTTCAACATTCTCTACAAAATGAATAATAAAATAATAATAATGATATAATTTACAGCCACATTTAATTTAATATCTTATGTATTATAATGTAAAAATATGAACTGCTAGATTTTGGAGAGCTAATAATATTCTTGGCCTGTGACTGCTTTTTCACTTTTTTTTCATTCTTTTTTTGGGAATCATTATAGAATGTACTGGATGATATTCCAGAGCTCGTGTCTGCAGCCAAATAAACATCCTTAAATGACATTGCAGATCAGGTTCCAAGTAATCAGAGCAGTTCCTTTGAGTTCATAATGGTCATGTGACGGCTGACAGGTCAGTTATAGTGTGACGTTAATTACAAGAGGCCAGTCTTTTCAAATATTTATTTTATTTACATTATTTCTGGTCTGGTTCTGGTTCAAACTTGTGTGTTGGATTATGTTAGAAAAATGTGCTTGTGCTCTTTAAAAAAAAAAAAAAAAACGAATCTAACCTGGTGTGATATTTTGTTATGCAATGTCCAAATAAAAGGACATATTGAGAAAAATATTCATACACACATACTGTACATACACACTGCCGGTTGTAGGTGTTGGGTCAGTAAGTTTATTTTATTATTTTATAAAAAATATATATTTTTTCATTGATACTTTTGTTCAGCAATGATGCAATAAATTGCTAAATACTCTGATTGAACACTCTAATTTCTCTCTTTCAGGCCTGGAACCTCAAGAGACCCTCCTTCACTTCGCAGCCCGCCGCGGTCTCCTCAAAGTGGCCAGATTTCTCCTCAAGCAGCCAGGGGCCCGAGAGGCCCTCAGCTTGTGTAATAAACAGGGCTCCACACCAGTAGTCATCGCCCAGAGTCGAGGACATACGGCTCTGCTGGAGCTCTTCAGCCGGTGAGTGATGCGCTTTCATACACAGACTCTTATTCACATCAACACAGATCTCTTGAAGCGTTTTGGAGACGTTGTCACAGTTTTTCTGGATTGAGTCTGTCTCCGTTTGTTCTGTTCTGTTTTGTCATGTCATTCCAGACAGACTGATGATGATCAGATCAGATCTCTGTGTGCAGCACTGGCTATTGTGCAAACAAAGATCTCACTGGATTATCACAATTAATGGCAAATGAACTCTTTGGAAATGTAAACTGATATTTTCCACTGACACACTACAGCAAAAGAAAGAAATAACTGACTTAACTGTCAAAATACTAGTGTTCTAATAATTTTGGCCACCATTGTTTTGTTCGAGACTTTCAAAATCATCTTAAAATCGAATTGAGAAACATTATTAGTGCGTGTTTTCCACACAAGAAACATCTGAGAAGCAGGAAGTCTCCATTAGCTCTGTTTAATCTCATTGCTCAGACATTAAAGCGATCTATTTGTGTATTATTCTTTCATCTGCTGCATGCTGCTTCAGACAGCAGTGACAGTTGCTTTCCTTTGATGACAATCACTCCACCCAGTATTAGTCTATTCTCTAGGCCCAGATTTGAACCATTACCTCTGATTATTAACACTCTCGACTTTGTAAAAGGGTAGAAAATATGCATTGAGCTGCATTATAATTCCATTCGTACATTTGGATCATTCTCCACTGCCTCTTGAACATATAAATCAGTACATCCATAAGAGCTTTAATTACAGTTAATTGAGTGTCTTGTTGACAGCAGGGTGTTGTTTTGTTTAAAGCTGGATCAGTTTGAGCATATCCTGTTCATCGGATGGCTTGTTTTGATTTAGGGAGAGTTTACACACAGACATTGACGTTGAGACGCTCAGACAGCTCTCCTCCTCGGGCAGTCGTGTGGTGCGGCACCACCCCTCTCTGAACACCTACACCCTATCTGTGGGCACCCAGCCGGGCGGCGCAACACCCAACCTACAGGTCGACATCCTGGAACTGTACAGACTGATCCTTAGCCATTGTCAAGAGAAGGCGAGTCAGGTGTGTTTGTCTAAATGTGGAGAAAACATCCCTTTTTTGTTACCTGTTTAACTGTGTCTCTTGCTCATTGTCCTTTTTTTTAAATAAAAATAATATATATATATAGAATATACACACACACACACACATTTCATTTCAATAGATGCAACCTATGAGAGAATAATGGTGATAATGTGCCAATTTTCAGTTTGCAAATAGGCTGCAATTCTGATGAGAAATAATGTTTTTTTTTTCAGTTTATTCAGCAGACAGTTTTTAGTGTCAAATCACATGATCCTTTAGAAATCATTCTAATATCCTAATAGTACTCTTATGAAACATTGGTAGCACTTTATTTTACAGTCCTGTTCCTCATGTACATACTATGTACTTATTATAGTAATTACAATAACTATGTAATAACTAGGTACTAACCCTGAACCTACCCCTAAACCTAACCCTACCCCATGTAGTTACCTTGTATTACCAGAACTTTCTTAGATAAATACACTGTAAGTACACTATAAGTACATGTCAGTACACGTACTGTAAAATAAAGTGCAACCGAAATATTTCTTATTCTTAAGAAATTATTCTTATCATCATGCTTTCAAATATTAAATAGCATATTTTCTGCTTCATATTTTAGGGATCACCAAAATGTATTTTTGTCATTATTCTTTGATGAAAACAGAAATTCACACTCTTGTAACATCATAAGCATCTTTACTGTAACTTTTGATGCTGCCTTGCTGAATAAACATATTAATTTCTTTTAAATGTTGTACTTACTAATTACTATTGAATGGTAGTGTATGTAATATCATATCATAATAATATGATTTTTAAAATATATTTATCATACTAAAATATTTATAAATATTTAACATTCTGAAATATTTAGTTTTATACACACACTCACACACATACATATACAGTACACATAAAATATTTAGTTTTATTTATATACATATACTACATGTATATGTGTATATGTTTGTGCGTGTATATATATATATATATATATATATATATATATATATATATATATATATATATATATATATATATATTTATTTCTCTAAACAGCTTAAGACATTGTACTTTTCATCTCATGTTACAGCCACTTTAGGATGAATCACTTTGTTGTCTTCTCTTTCCAAGTCATTCTGGATTTTAGAAATGTCTGCTAAATGAATACATACTATTATGCAGTCAACAGAAGGGAACTTGTTTGCCAAGAAATATCCCTCATATTTCAACCTCCACCATAACAGCTGTAGATCTGCTATTCATTGCATTGACATAACTGTAGAGTTAGAGAATTGCTTGAAGGGGAGACAACTCTAAGCTGTTGTTCTGTGTTCATGTTCAGGGAGGAGTTGCCTTTCAGCAGAGCTCAGACTCTCCACACATTGCCCAAGAATGTGATGACGGCCTGGAGACCAGAGATTGTGGTTGTGAAGAGGCACCGCTCGACTCCCTTAAGACGAGAGAACGAGAGCTCGCTCATTTTAGCACAGAGGAAAACAAAGGAGAACGTAATGACCGCCTGGATCCTTCTCAAATCAGGGAGGGTGACGGAGGTCCCTCGCTCAGCTGTGAAACTGACCCGGCTCTCCTACACAATGGTAATAGCGCAGTTCAGCGGGCGTGTGCTTGTGAAAACAGTGAGACTGATTGCAAAGAGCAAGAGAAGTATTCAAATACTGGAATAGTTAGTACCAGTGATGTTGGAGATAGTAGTGATGGTTTGCAGAGCGGTTCTGAGAGCATAGTCAACAGAACCTCTTCCTGCGGACAACAGAAAGGGGAAGCTGATAAAACAGATGACTTAATCTGTGAAACCCTGTTTTTTGCTGAGGGTCCTGAAGAGGAAAATCAGGAAAAAGGACACAAGTTTTTGAAGGAGGAGCAGCTATCTGAACGTAGCCCGTTTGTTGAGGCAGGAGATATGGGAATCACTCAGTCTTTGGACACACCGGAGAGCTCGGATGTTGAATCTTGTTCTCAGGGTGCAGAGACTGATGATGAAGAAGATGATGAGTGCGGAGATTTCATAGATCCAGAGGAGGTTCGAGAAGAAAGCAAGAAGCCACTGGATCTAAATCCTGATGGAGATACACGTTGCTCGCGACAAAATTTGGTGCATGCTTGTGAAGATGTTTGTGATAAAACAGATGACACGGTAACCCAACTTGAGGAAGGCATTTGTGAGAAGATCACGTGTAGTGTGAAAGGTAGGCAAGATCTTGATTCTTCAGGAACCTGTGGTCAAGAAGACACTGATGAGGAGTTTCAGGAAAGTCTAGAAATGCCATACTTTGAAACAGATGGCAACCAACCGAAGGAAGAACTTAGTGATACAACCTCAAGGACTACGGTTGATGAAGATGATAGCATTTTACACATGCATGAAGTAAATCGAGATCTGTTGCCTGTAGAAAAGACAATTCCTTCAATTGAAGAAAGTGAGTTTGACGGACAGAAACTAAGTTCTTCCAGCGTCTTACAAACTGAGCTGAGTCCAGAATCTGGATCTACCACAGCAACTAGTGAGGACACCTTTGAAGATCTAGCGGTTCTTTTAGGTTCTAGTTTTGAGAGGATGGAGAAGGTTCAGGGGAACCAGAAGAACCAACCTGTTTGGGAAGCTCAGGCATCAGAGGAGGAAGTTCTTGAGTCAGCGATTCCCGCAGATATGGAGAAAGTGAATCTCCCAGATGACTCCTCTCAGGATCCCAGACAGGATATGACCTCAGACAGTGAGGTCATGTGGGGCACAGCAGCAGTAGACCTTTCAGAAGAGGATGCGGCTGTAGTTATTGTAAACGCAGATGAATCGGGAGATCAGCGTGTCTTGGTGGATCCCTTGGACATATTAGCCAAGTCAAATGAGTTTGGAATCTCTGAGGAATGCCTGACAGTCAATGCAGAAGATCTGTTAGGTGTTTTGGTCCGCACTGACCATGTAGATGGTGCTTTACATGCCCCAAATGCTCTTGCTGAAGAAGACGTTATAGTTTCTTCTGTATGTCCTGAGCAAGCCCAAGCAAGCTTAGATCCTTTGTCTCAAGAGACAGAAGCCGCAGCAGAGGAAGCTGTACAACCAATGGGTGAAGTCGGCCTACTGAAGGGTGAGTTGACGAATACAAAAATTTGTGTAAAATATTTGATTAACTGTTTTCTAAAAAAAAAAAAAAAAAGCTGCACCTGATAATAAGAGAAAAAAGTACACATCACTTTTCATATTATATTCTGTAATAATATGAAATACCGGTAAAAAAAAAAAAATTGTAAATGCTATAGATATTAGAGCCCGGGGGAGGGTGGGGGGGTTATCCGGATATTAGGGAGTAAAAAAAAGGCCAGTGTTCTTTGTGTATAGTGTAGTACAGTACCAGTCGAAAGTTTGGACACTTCCCCATTCGAGTGTCCAAACATTTGACTGCTACTATATATATATAGAATACAGTATATACATAAACAGCAAATATATACATAAACATTTTTTTCAATGATTACTCAAATGTGGTGATCAAGCACTTATGATGAAGTGAGAGAGATGTGAAATGGAGACAGGGCATTTAATGATTTAACAAACTTTATTATCCAAAATGAGTCTGATATCAGTGCACTGAACAGTAAAGTTTAAGTTTATTAATTAAATTAACTCTAACCCTAACCCAACTCTGCTGGACAAACTAGTTAACGACACCATTTCAAGCATTTTATCTGCATTATATGTTATGTAAAAAAAATAATAATAATATCGGCGGCATATTGGCTGATACCGATATATCGGTGACAGGCTCATATCGGCCGATAATATTAGCAAAACTATAGTATTATATGCATTTGATGAAACATATATTTATTTACTCCAACAGTTTTCTTGGTTCAAAAAATTTACATTTTGCAAGTCTGAATCAAGGAGAAAACTAAAATCATTTGCCAAGATTCATGTTTAATTTCATCACTGATCAAATATTACACTGTGATTGCATAACAGGCTTTCCAAGTCTCTTCAAGAGCACCCGCCTTCCATCATAGACCAAAATTAAGTAATTATACCTTTCTGATCCAACAGAATAATTGAAAGTAGCCTGTGCGTCTCTGACACGCACACGCCTGAGCGAACAGGGTGTATTCATCATGATTTATGTACATAACAAAAAGTAACTTAGCAACAGATGATGTCATTTTGGGATGTCCAGGGAAGTGAAGTTACAAGATGAGGTCAGCATCCATTTCCTGAATTTTTTTTCACCTTCCGCTTTCAGTGACTGAAAAAGTACATTGGTACTCCCATGTTTTTAAAGAGTATTGTTATCTTTTTTGCTGAGTTACGTAACTGAACTACAATGGTGTTTGGTTGATGCTTTTGCAGTACAGGACATGTTTTTAGTTCATTTATCATCTAATAAATAATTCAATTCAATTCAAGTTTATTTGTATAGCGCTTTTTACGAAACAAATCATTACAAAAAAATGTACAGAAAATTAAGTTTCTACAATATTTAGAAGTAGCTTATAAGTGATGCTGTCAGTTTGTGTGCATATGACAGGATTCTTCAGAAAAATCTATACAAGACATAGTCAGCCAGATGATGAACATTATTAACAGCAATTATTATATGATGCAATCACACTTGTAGCAATATTTGTTAGTTCTCTTTGTTGATTCAGGGTTAGCATCATCTGAGGTCCTCTGAGGGGTCAGCATCATCTCTTCTCTGGTGTTCTGGATCCAGACTGGAGCTTGTGTAAATCCTGGCAAAACAGAGAGACAAATAGAGACATAATTAATGTAGCTGTTGTTCCAACAAAGTTTTATTAATTAGTTTAACCCAAGCTAAAGAATAAGAATGCGCATTTGATCAGATGCAACTGCAGTCACAATTTAAGAGATGCATTATTCGAATGCTTGGCGAAAGAGATGCGTTTTTAATCTAGATTTAAACAGAGAGAGTGTGTCTGAACCCCGAACATTATCAGGAAGGCTATTCCAGAGTTTGGGAGCCAAATGTGAGAAAGCTCTACCTCCTTTAGTGGACTTTGCTATCCTAGGAACTACCAAAAGTCCAGCGTTTTGTGACCTTAGGGAGCGTGATGGATTGTAACGTGTTAGAAGGCTAGTTAGGTACGTAGGAGCTAAACCATTTAGGGCCTTATAGGTAAGTAATGATAATTTGTAACTGATACGGAACTTAATAGGTAGCCAGTGCAGAGACTGTAAAATTGGGGTAATATGATCACATTTCCTTGACCTGGTAAGGATTCTAGCTGCTGCATTTTTGACTACCTGTAGCTTGTTTATTGAAGATGCAGGACAACCACCTAGAAGAGCGTTACAGTAGTCCAGTCTAGAGGACATGAATATGTGAACTAGCTTTTTCTACATTAGAAACAGATAACATGTTTCGTAGCTTGGCAATGTTTCTAAGATGGAAGAATGCGGTTTTTGTAACATGGGAAATATGGTTTTTCAGTTGTTGTCTAATATAACACCCAGATTTTTGACTGTAGAGGAAGTAACAGTACATCCGTCTAGTTGCAAATTGTAATCTACAAGATTCTGTGTACTGTTTTTTTTTTTTTTTTACTCCATAACTCTATAATGACTTTGATATTCCATTCTTGAGTGGAATAAAAATAATGTTATTAGTAGTAATATTTTTTTTTCTTTATTTTCATTAACAAATTTGCACTGTTAGTTTTTTGACCTTTTTGATTGTTTATATCTGACTGATTAAAGTTATCGTATGTTCTCTCACAGAGTCAGATGCAAGTTTGGAGGATCAGACTGACTCTCAGAAGACAATGTGGCCTGATATCACAGAAAAAAAAGAAGCACCAGTGGTTAGTACTAAAAATAAAGTGTTTTGAGACTATAAACTTAATTTACTGCACTTCACTTAAGAAATATGCCGTGGGTGTATGTTGTGACATGAATGACATCCTATCATTGTTATGTTGAAAAAAAAACTAGAGCTGTCAGTCATTTAATATTGTTTCTGTCACTTCATTGTTTTATGCTGATGGATGGTTTTGATCTTGCAGATCATGATCATGTAATATATTTTTTAAAAGTTGATAATTACAAACCTTACAAGACAAATGTGTTTTTCAAATCTCTTTTTCACCAAAATAGTTGTTGTTGTTTTTTTTTCATGATCCCTGTCAGCAAGATCCTGAACATTCAGTGAGGGGGCAATATTTACAGTTGCTTTGAAGTAAATAATTTTGAGCACCAAGCTCCAAATGGGGGTGATATTTCCCCTAAAAACATAACGTAACTCAGCAGCATTTCGGTCGGGTCCCCATGGTGTCGGGCCCGTGTATAACCAATAACAGATGTGGTCCTCTTTATCTTTAGGCCTGCTAGTTATGAAAAGATCTGAGAATTATTAAAAACATCTGAATATCCAGCAGTAATATATATTTGTACATGTGGAGCCAGTGCTAGAATAGATAGGAGGGATACACTTCCATTCAAAAGTTTCTCTTTTTGATAAGGAATGAATGCTGTTATTTACTGTGGATGCATTTGGCATGTTACAAAAGATTTTCTAATTTAAATAAATGTAAAAAAAAAAAAATCACAAAAATGAAGTATTTTCACAAAATACAAACTAAAATTACAAATTTTACTGTATTTTAGGCAATTAAAAGCAGCCTTTGGTGAGCATGAGACAATACAAAAAGAAATGTTGGTTTCAGTTTTGTTGGTTTACTCTAAAGTGCTGTACTCGTGTGTGTGTGTGTATATAGTGTTTTTAAACAAGCAGTTGACAAAATGCAGTTGATTTACGTAGTAGGGCACAATGTAACAAGTTACATAATGATTTTTCACAGCACTGTGTGTTTAGAGCCATAGTTTGGGTAGATCAGCCACTCTCCTGTGGGACGTTGACAGTTTAATGTCATGACCTCTGGGCCAGCTGTTCATCCACGGGCTTCTTTACAAGCGTTTAGGGGAATGGGGGCTGGGGTTATCCTTTTATGTGAACCACAAGTGCTGCAGACCTTTTCCGGCAAATTCTAACCAGCCCTATCCTGGCAACAGTCAGAGCCTCGGTTTCTGCTTATTTAACCTCTGGAGATCATGAGCAGATGGAAGAAATCACTAGTAGGTGTTGCTCGGCCTCGTTTCCTCTGGGCAAGAGGGTGTGTTTGTGATTGTGTGTATACATGGCGCCCTAAACACTGAAAAGCTTTGACGATGGTTCAATGGTGGTGTCCATCAGAAAGGCATCAGGGCTGTTATCTGTGTATCCCACCACACAGGCTTTCCTGCAGGGACTTAACTCAGAGAAGGAAGGAGAACAGAGACGCAGCGAAAGGAAAGCGACTGTGTGAGGTGTTCTTGTTCTGCAGGGATTTTCAAACTTTGTAAAAATGCTAATAAGGAGGCATTTCTATAAAAGGGTATCAGTCTCTCAGAAAAATGCTCTGGTCAAGATAAGACGCTTTTATTATAACTTGATTGTTTGGACAATGCCAAGACATTTAAGAAGGAAAAAAATAGCTAAAGTTAACATGTCAACTTGTTAATTTAGATATTTTTGGGGGATATGTTAGAGGGAAATAAACTAATACCACAGAATTCCTCAAAAGCATTTCTAATAAAGATTAGATAATAGTGTTGTTGTTTTCCATTCCAAATGATGTCACTTCCTGGAGGATGATTTAATCAAGGAACTAGCTTTTGTTAGTTTAGGTATGTTACAAAACACTAAGAGCACAATATGTAAATATTAGTCATTTTGTTGTTTTGAAGAGTTATTAGTTAATTTATATTTTGTTTTTATTTAGATAACACATTTTCTACATGGTAAAGAACTTTTTTTTTTATTCATGTGCATCTCATTTTGAACCAGATAAGATGTTTTGCATGTGTAAAAATTATTAATATAATATCTGATCCAATGTTAAGACAACTTTTACTAATTAAAGATACTTAATAGCAGGAATGACCCATGTGGAGATGTGTGAGAAAGAGCCAGCAGGGTGGGATAGAGCAAAAAAAAAAGAGGAAAAGAGACTGTTTGCATATGCGAGAGTGTGTGTGTGTGTGTGTGTGTGTGTGAGAGAGAGAGAGAGAGAGAGAGAGAGAGTGGGGGATGAGCAAGAGAAAGGGGCCGGCCCTTCACACAGATGTGAAAGATTAGGAGCGTCTCATTTTTCCAAACGCTTGAGCCGTGGAGACTGTGCCTGTCAGGACCTCATGTGGGAAATAAGCTTTGTTCATTGTCTCAGTTTCTTCTTAAGCGTGTTGGAAAGATGTATGAGAGATACAAGCGGAGGTATAGTTTGTGTGCCAAAGGAGAGAGAACTCTGGATGTAGTTTTAATCAAGGTAAGAAGATCTGAAATGTTGACATTCAGTGCTGTTGCATTATGACTTTAGATAGTATAAACTGTAGTATTTAAATTATGTTTTAAATCACTAGCAAATGTTAAAATGGCCTAAAATCTCTGTTTTAGTTGAGTTTTTAGTTTATTTTAGCTTTTTTTAACAGCATACATGTACTTGTACAGTATATGTAGATTTTTTTTTTGTGGCATAAAATAGCAAAAAAACTATGCTATTCAAAAATTTGTATATGCATGATTTCTAACAAACGTTTTTATGCTTCACTTAAGTCTGAACTTTTTGTTTAAGTTTGAAGTTTGTGTTATAAAATGAATGTGGACAGCATCGCTTGTCAGATACATTGATGGAAGTCTGTGGTGTAAAAAGAGTTTGCTATCAGTCACACAGTTTGAGCCATTTCTAATATCTCAGTTTCAGAACAGACCGCAACCGATATCTAATTTGTGATATTTCCTATGAATGCAATTATTATTGACAACCTGTAGTGTTTTTCCCAGCTAATGTGTAGTTTCTGTTCATAGAAAGCATCTGTTCCTGAAAAACATGATGGTCGTGTCTGTGGCGTTTGCAGTCAGCTGCTTTTTTTCTGATCTTCCAAATGCAGTCGTGTCTTATTTGTTGATTCATAGTTCTTCTGACATTCACACATCATGCCAGACTTAAAACAGTGTGTGTTTATGTGTGAGCACACAAGGTGCGGCTCGTTCTCAGCTGTTTAATGTGGTTCAACTGACAAACACCCTGAAGCGCTGATCTGCCAGATTGATCATACAGTGAAGAAGACGTGTGGCTTGATCGGTCTTAACAGTCATTAGCCCAGATGTCATTTCTTCCAAACCTCAAATCCTTAAGCTCTCAGGAACTATTGAACTGTGTGTTCAGTGTTCTTGCCATTAAACTTTTGTGTATTTCAGATGTTCTCTCACATAGCAATTCGTGACTCATTTTCCTCTTTTGAATTTGAATGCATGTGGTCATAGAGTCACTGAGTCATTTGATTCAGTACAGTTGAATCAGTGCATTTGAAGTCAATATAAACAGAATTGACAGGTTTATTGTAATTGATTCAGCATTGCAAATTATTCTATAGAAGTGCAATACTTGGCTTTGTAAAAAATAACCCTAACCTAACTTTTCAGGTGATCAATCTCTTTTATTTTTCAACATTGTGGTTCCATTTTTACAGTCAAATTAACTTTTTTAAAATTTTAATTATGGCTTTTCACTCAAACTTCATAAAAAGTACAATTTATTTAATGTTTTTAAAGAAGTCTCTTGTGCTCTCAAAGGCTGCGCTTATTGAAAAAATAAAATAAAATACAGTAATATTATGAAACTTTATTACAATTTAAAATAACTGTTTTAGATTTTAATATATTTTAAAATGTCATTTATTTCTGTTATGTAACTGTACTCCAGTCTTCAGTGTCACACGATCCTTCAGAAATCATTCTAATATACCGATTTGCTTTGCAAGAAACTATTATTATTAATATTACACAATTTGAAAACCGTTGTGCTGCTTAATATTTTTGTGGAAACATTGATACACCCCCCCCCCCCAGAATTCTTTGGAAAATGGAAATAAAAAGCAGCCTTTATTTGTAAAAGAATGTTTTTTTTTAAGTCTTATATGACACTTTTAATCAGTTCAATGCATACAAGTATTCATTTTTTTTTAAATAAAATCCTTCTGACCCCAAACTTTTGAACTGTAGTGTATTTTAGAAGTAAAATATTTTGCAAGTGCCATTGACTGATCCTAGTACATTTTTGATTAAGTGCATTTCTCCAGATGTTTGTGAGCGCCTTCCGTTCTTAATGATTCCTGAAGACTGGATGGCAGTTGGATTGGAGAAATTCCTCTGGGAAAGCTCAGATATAATGTTTTGACTGTAAATGGAGTTTGTGCATGAGTGTGTGCGTGTGTTTGCGCATGCATGTGGAGTCGAGGGGCGTCTCAGTTTGGTGACAGTCTGGGAGCTGCTGCTCAAATCCTAACGGTTTCCTTTGGCTCTCAGCCTGGAGAGAATGATGGAAACGGGCCGCCTGCCAAGTGACTTCATAGTGCTGTATTGCAACTAAAAATCACCATCTTTACAATCAGCACAAACCAGAGATATAGGAGCTTTGCGCAGTTTTAAGGCGCAGATCTTGGAAACACAAATGGTCCTGTAGGAACATAGCAACGTCAGGCACAGAAATTAGATTCAAATTGTCCCACTAACTGATTAACATCATCTTATCGTGCCATCAATTTTATCCTGAAGCAGTTGCTTTTCTATTCCAGCTTTAGTTCGCACTGTATGCATCGAGGGCCAGTGCACAGTTTGTGCATTTTCAAACCAGATGTGTTTTTATTGGGTACACTTCTGAATGCTCTCAGCGCTCTACAGAGTCTGCTGGCATTGCCCTGTTGGTTTCTCCCCTAGCGCCGCAAATATGCTGTGAGAACGGCAGCAGTGCCAGATTCTGGAAAGGGACACTGGGCCATGTTTGGCTATGAGCAGATTTTAGGGTTTGTGCCTGTGTTATAGAGAGCGGTTTTAAGCTTCTTTAGAGCATCACGAAATATAGTGGTCGACAAGCATGCGGATTTGTGTTTAATGTAATTTTGTTTTTGTTTTTATCAGATAGACAGACAGACAGACAGACAGATAGATCAATAGGTAAGAGAAATACAGGAAAAGAGAGATCTAGACACATCACGTGCCATAAAACCTGATTTTCTGGAATGAGCACCACAGCTCAATGTGTCGTTCTAACTGTTGCACCGCAGCTCTGCATGCATGCTTTTTGTTTCATTATGTTTTGCACATTTGTTATAAAACATATTCAGTGACTTTGAAAATTGCATTTTGAATTGTCAACTGAAGATAAATGCACTCCCATGCACTCTCCAAAATAAACATTTAAAATGGGATTTTAATAGTGATGCCCAAGAACAACCATTTTTGGTTCCCAAAAGAACCTTTTAGTGTACAGTTCTCATAAGAACTGTATATTAAATCTAACAAGCCCTTTAAAAAAACTTTTATATTGTTATATTCTATGGATTTGAGAGTTTCTTTATAAAATCATAGATGGCAGTATTGAACCTTTATTTTATAAGAGTGTAAGTGCCTCATGTCCGTCTTGTTTTATGTATTTAAATGTCTGTGGCTTTTGTGTACATATAGCTCTGTGGCAGTTAGAGATGCAAATGTTTACTCTCTGATCAAGCTGGTTTGTTTTTTATCAGCCTTTATTCACAGAGTTGGTTTTTGAAATGAAGTCTATGCTAATGTACATAATGAATGCGATTGCATTGCATTTTATATTTGTCCCTGTCTAATGAAGTGTTATAGGTTAAATATGCTATATTTTCTGCAGCTGGAGTCTTTTTGGCCTATCCAACTCAAATGTTTGTAGTCTGCTGCTCAGTCAAACTTTTACATTGAATCAGTATTAATGTGTTACAAATAAAGTTTTTTGTTTTTGTTTTACTACAATTAAAATGCAACAGAACACTATAAGAGCTCAAACGTTCTAGGTCAGGGAGAAATTATTACGTTTTTTCCAGCAAGGATGCATAAAATTGATCAAAAGTGGCAAGACTTTTACATTTTTGCAATTATTCTATAAATAAATAATGTTCTTTTGAACTTTACATTCATTAAAACAAAATAAAAATAAATGTATCCTGGTTTCTATAAAGGTATTGAACAAATCAGGTCAGCATATTAGAATGGTTTCTGAAGATTCACGTGACATTTCAGAATGAAGTAATGATGCTGAAAATTCAGCTTTGCGTCACAGCAATAATTTTGAAGTATATTAAAATAGAAAACAGTTGTTTTAAATTGCAAATTTACTGTATTTTATTAATAAAAAAAACTGTATATATTTTTAAAACATTTACATTAATATACATTTATATATTTATGTTATTATATTTTATAATATATATAAATATATTTAATATATAAACATGAAATTTTTCTTAAATGCAGTGGGGAAAATATTTATTTGATCCCCTGCTGATTTTGTAATTTTGCCCACTTACAAAGAAACAAAGGTTCTGTAATTTTTATGGTAGGTTTATTTTAATTGATAGTTACAGAATTCCAACCAAAAAATCCAGAAAAAAAACACATTATATTTGCATTTTAGTGAGTGAAATAATTATTTGATCCCCTACCAACCAGCAAAAATTCTGGCTCCCACAGATTGGTTATGTGCCCATAAGGAAATCAGATTAGTCATGTCACTTCAAGAAGTTACTCCTCAGCTCGTTAGGTATATAAGACACCTGTCCACACAATCTGTATCTAGACAAAACTGTAGATCTGCACAAGGCTGGAATGGGCTACAAGACCATCAGCAAGAAGCTTGGTGAGAAGGAGACAACTGTTGGAGCAATTAACTTCGAGTTGCCAAACAACAGCCAAGAAACCTTAAGGATTTATAGAGGATCTGTAAAGAGGAGTGAACCAAAATCCCTCCTGAGGTGTGTGCAAACCTGGTGACCAACTACAAAAAACCAACTTTGCTTGCCAAAAACAATTTCACCTAGTACTATTAAAATAATAATAATAATAATAATTTTGATGATTAGCGCTTACAGCTCTAAATTATTAGAATATTTACATTTGAGTGTCATTAAATGACCATCCTTAAAGTATAAATTCTGGATTTCTCTTGTTCTTTGAAACCAGAATAATGGCGAAGACTGCAGACTGAAAACAATCATTGACACCCTCCACCAAGAGAGTAAGTCACAGAAGGTCATTACTGAAAGGGATGGCTGCTCACAGAGTGCTATATCCAAGCATATTAAATGCAAAGTTGACTGGAAGGAAGAAATTGGGTAGGAAAAGGTGCACAAGCAACAGGGATGACCGCAAGCTTGAGAATACGGTCTAACAAGCCAAATAATTTTTTTTTGAGAGCTTCACAAGGAGTGGACTGAAGCTGAAGTCAGTGCATCAAGAGTCACCACAATCGGCAGTCTTTTGGAAAAGAGATACCAAGACACTTCTGAAACAGAAACATCGTCAGAAGCATCTCACCTGGGCTAAGGAGAAATGGATTCTATGGGATATTTTTAAGAGAAAGAGAAACAGTCGATTTAACAAAACAGACGAGCTGAAGGCTCATTAGTGCCTCAGCAGTGGCACAGACTGATCGCTTCAATGCCACACACCTCACTGATGCTGGAGTTTGTGCTTAAGGAGCCCCTACCAAGTACTGAGTGCAGTGAACATAATTTAAAGAGCTTGAACGTTTCTGTTTTGCAAATCCTTTTTTTTAATTTTTTTATTGATCTTAGGAAATATTCTAATATTTTGAGAAACTGGATTTTTGACTTTCATGACCTGTAAGCAATAATCATCAAAATTAAAACAAAAAAAGCTTTTAAAATGTTTAACTGTACATGTAATGAATCTAGCAAGTTTCGCTTTTTGAAATGTTACACAAACAAGAAAAGGAACTTTTTCACAATATGCTAATTTTGTTTTAGATGCGTCTGTATATACTATTAAAACTTGCACATTTGATGATCTCTGTACATGCCATGTTTGACTCCCCTGGACAAATGGATCTGAGTTTAGTGTGAAGAAATAGTTAATTCATCCAGTGAAAACATATCGCACACTTTAAATTTAAACAAACCTTTGTCGGACTCGGTCACAATCTTACAGCTGTATTTCTACCGCTTATGCCTAAACAATACAGCTCTTTTCATTTATAATCTCTTTAATCTCTTTTGGTTTTTTGTGATAACAGCACACACTATGATTGGAACTGCTGTACAAATAACCCAAAGAGTGCGTGTTTGTGCTCTCCGGCCCGTCTGTAGGCAGGGCTTGTGTTCGGCACAACGGGCGACAGTGTTCTCCCTAAGCATTGCCTTCTCAGAGGTACACAGTGGACAGTCTGAGGCCTGGCATGGACATGATCATCAATGCAGCGTTGTGCATTGTTAATGGCTTTAAAACTGTGCACGACCGCTTGGTTTTTTGAGGGTGTGAACATAATTAGTCCCTGGCTAGGATGGAAACGTGAACTCCTCTTGGCTCAAATCAGAAGCCATTTCTCTGGTTCCTCACGTTTTCCTCCTGTATTCCCTCCCTCTAGGGATCCTTTGTTGACCGTCTTTCTCCCCCGTCCGATCTTGCATCACCTGTGTGACCCTGTAGCTGGGTTATAACAAAGGCGAAAGAGCTTTCCAGCCGAGTGAATAACCATCAGCGGTGCAGGTCGCTTTAATACAGGCTTTCTATTGTGGGAGCTTTGTACAGGTTGCTGTTCAGTAGAAGTACTGACCGTAACTTGAGATCTGTGTAAACATTTCCAGTAGACTGTATGTATTCACCCTTTCAGTGCCTCAGATCAAAAGCTGACATATAGTAGGCAAGCATGCATGGCATTATTGGGCCTCTTTAGTATAATACAGACTGAAAGTAGACTTTGAAAAATAAAGTACGGTATTGATGATACAATAGATTGCTGAGACTTTTTTTTTTAGCACCAACCGCCAAGCTATATGTGAACTGTAATAGGACTGCTTTGTCTGTTGATCTGCTTAAAACGAATTAAGAATGGCAAAACTCATTCCCTCTCAGTGCTTTTACATCTGCAGTGTGATAAAAGACGATTATGTTCATATACATGAGCGTTCAAAAATATTTTTGAAAATATTTTTCTCATTCAGGCTGTAATTATTTAATGAAAAAGTATGACATAAACCGTCATATTTAGAAAAATTCTAAAGTTTTAATTATTCTAATTTAATATAAATATTAAAATGTAATTTATTCCTGTCGTCAAATCTGAATTTTCAGCTTAATTGAGTCATCAGTGCTATGTGAAACTTCAAAAATAATTGTAATATTCTGATTTGCTGCTAAAGATTCTTATTATTATCAATGTTGAAAACAGGGAACCGCAATACTTCAGAGTTCCCTAAACAGCAAGATGTCCCCATTACAATTTATTTATTTAGTTATTTATTTATTTATTTAATGCTAGAATAAAATAATTAATTTCTTAAAAAATGGACCATACTTGGTTAAGGAACAGTTTTTTTTTTTGTAATAATTATTATTTTAAAGAGTGCAACAATTTTTTTTTTTTTTTTACTGGCTACCATTGTTTATGGTTTGACAATGATTTAAAATATATATATATATATATATATATATATATATATATATATATATATATATATATATATATATATATATATATATTTGCTAGAATTTTGTTTCATTAAATGCTACATTTTCTTTAGTTCGTTATTCCCAGTTTTTTCCTACAAAAAAGAAAACTGCAACAAGCTATAACATAAAACTAAATGTATTCATAATCACACTTTATATATATATATATATATATATATATATATATATATATATATATATATATATATATATATATTTTAATTATGGTATATGATAAAAAAAAAACTGATTTTTTTCAAAACATTCTTAAAGATGCTTTCAAAATATCACCCGTTAGTATTTATTTATTTCCATAAATGCCTTTTTAAAATTATACTTAACTTTTTATTAAGGGAGTGAGTTGACTGCCTCTCAGTGTTTTTATTTATTTTACACCAGACTCAAACTTAGCTTATCTTATATCTTATCTTATCTTAAGCTGGGTTTTATAATTGGTTCGAATCCAGCCAGCGTTAGTTTGTTTGTGAACACTGGATCCTGATGGCTGAAGCCGCCGTCGTCCCTCAGGGCCGGTGTGAGGTGCTGTGTGGTCTGTGATGACTGAGATGCAGCTGTTATGGTGTCCACAAACCACAGACTGAGCTCTAAACTCATATATGCTGCAGTCTCTGAGCACGTGTGAGCAAAGCTGCTGCATCTGTTTCCCTTTTGCTTCATGCATTCATTAGAAACACTCAGTTACACTGCCCTTTTCTGCAATGAAAAAATAAAAAAACTCATCACATTTTTCATGCAGTCTGATGTTTATATTTACTTTGAATGTATCAGAGAGCTTTTTTCGTTCATACGGTCACATGCACAAGACCATATCTTCCTCTTTCTGTCCCCAGATCCACAGAGACAAAGACACAGTGAGTTCCAGTGATTCCCAGAAGAGACACAGCTTATCCACAGGTAAGATCACACTTCCTTCAGATCATGTTGTCGGTTATGTAAATCAATACTAATAATATACCTAGCAGGGTTTAATTTTAGCATGTCAATATTAGCATCATTACTCCAGTCTTCAGTGTCACATGATCCTTCAGAAATTATTCTAATGTGCTAATCCGCTGCTCAGTTTTTATTATTGGTACAAAATTATAAATAATGGTTCTTAATCATTATTCATGTGAAAAACCTTGCTGTATAAATAATAATAATTATTTTTTTGTTAACCCAGACTTTTGAATGATAGTGTAGCAACATTGATAAATACCAAATGTTTGTTTAGCAGCAAATTAGCATATTAGAATGATTTTTGAAGGATCATGTGACAAGGATGTAATGGATGCTGAAAATTAAATTTTGCCGTAATAAAAATGTTAAAATATGTATTTAAATATTATTATATATTATTTTCGATTGTAACAATATTTTAAAATATTCATGTTTTCACTGTATTTCAAAAAAAAAAATGCAGCCTTGGTGAGCATAAGACTTAAAAACATAAAAATATCTAAATTATGATAACTTTTTTTTATTTTATTAAAAAAAAAACTTTTGAGAACACTACAGTACAATAATAATTTGTTAACATTAGGTTACTGCATTAGTTAACAAACTAACAATAAAAAATACTTCTAAAGCATTTATTAATCATACTTGATGTTCATTTCAACATTTATAATGATTTTATTAAAATAAAATACAAGTTGTGGCAGTTAATATTATTTAATGTATCTTAACTGACATGAAGTAACAATAAACAGTATTTTTTTGTTTGTAAACAAAGCACTGTAACAAATAATCTGCTCATTGATAATGCATTTTAGTTAATCCATTAACAATGTGACCTTATTTTAAAGTGTTACCAAAGTTTTGATAGCAAACAATTGTTTTAAGCTGTCCATTTTTTTTAAATATATCAAACTGCTTTTATTTTATTCTTTGAGCTTATGTTGTAAGTTGTAACGTGAACGTCATTTTCTCTCTGATTCATTTGTGAATCACATTGCTCATGTGCTTCATGTGATGAGCAGTGTTTTGTGTGGTGTGTGTGTTACTTCCTTGACTGTTAGGAGGGTTTCTGTGTAGGCCATATACAGTTTAGCCACGGTTACTTGTACAAAAACATTTCCACCATCTCTCTGACCATTAGAATTGAAAGGGTTGTTTTGGTTTTCATACCTTTAAGAATTCTATAAAGAATGTAAATGACTTCTGTTATGATTGGCTAGATTCCCAGAGAGGTTTCATTTTGAGGTTCCTCATGAATTATGAGTAATTGTGCGGTGCACAAGGAGCAGATGATGGTCATCACAAGTGCTTATATAGAGGAGCATGATGACATTGTTTCTCTGTTCTTTTAACTATGAACTATTCTGAATACCTTTAACACAACAGTAGTTTCTGGTACAGAAAGTTTGTTTGTTTTTTCACTTATTGTGAACATAAGTGGCCATAGCTTGCTTTTTTCCAGTTAGACTCTTTTGACTGGATCGTCTTGAACTCACAGCTTTATCACATATCAGCTTATCACCTATCACTGCTATTTTTTTGTAAATGTAGGAAGTGGGTTGAGATTTATAAATCACTTCTTTGCAAGCGTCAAACATTTTTACAACATTTAACAATGTTGCAATATAGTTGCATGGATTCAGTTTTGTCAATGCAGTGCTTTTAAAACCATCATAAAATATGTATATAAATATTTTAGCATTTTATTTAAAGTAAAATTTTCATTAACAATTGTTTTATTGTAATGTATTATTTATTTATATATTTATAAAAAATGTATTGTTTACTTTTAATTTAAACTGCAAAAAAAAAAAAAAAAAAAAATATATATATATATATATATATATATATATATATATATATGTGTGTATGTATATATGTATGTGTGTGTGGATATTAATAATAGCTCTTTATTATTTTTCATGTGAAATGTCATTCTAATTTCATGGTTCAAGATTCATCACAAATTTAATAAATATTTTAAATATTGAATTTACATTTTCGTAACTTTCGTCATTTACTAATGTTCTAAAAAATATATATTTTTACATTTTCTACTTTTATTAACATGCAAATAAAGTATATTTATTTTATTTTATTTTATTTTATTTAAAAGCAGTAGAGCCACAATGTTTACAGTTTCAAAGTACTGGGACAAGAGACATTTTTTTTTTTTTTTTTTTTTTTACATATAAAATATTTTTTACTTTTCTACTTTCATTAATATGCAAAAAGTATTTTTATTTTATTTTATTTTTCAATGTTTAAAAGCAGTAGAGCCACAATGTTTACAGTTTCCAAGTACTGGGACATATGAATAAAAATACTGAAATATCCCTGGGACTATATATAGATACGATAAGCTGACTTTCTTCTCAGAGGCCTGTCATGACCTGTGTTTATGTTGTCAGTTGTTTATCTGCAGCTGAGCTAATGACGTTTGCTTTTACTCCAGCATTGACACACGTAGAGAAAGGGCAGCTGTGGCGGTCCCTCTTTCACATCCCAAAACATGGAGCCACCTGTGTGTTGTGTGACAGCTGACAAAGCTCACACTCTCGTGACAGATCTCCGAGTGCTGATCCCAGCTCTTCTCTGACTCTCTAGACTTACACAGAGAGTGTGCTGCACTTTGAATGACTAGACGAAAGTGAAAGTGAGAGAGGAAGGGAAACAGGCGGTATTTTTCTAGGTGATGGAATCTGTTGAGTCTTATCGTGATGGTTTTGTCTCCCACGTGATATGGTTTTGTTACCCACGCGACGGTATGGTACTGACAGATGCATCAGATACATTTCTTCTGAAGACTGTCAGACTTCGCTGTCGTGAATACATGTGCTGTTGTACAAAGATCTGTTCTGAAGAGGAAATCGCATGTTTTGTTTAAGAGGACACAAGGCTTTAGTAAGAGACAGTTATGACTGATTTTAACTGGATAAACAATTTTTTTTTTTTTTTGCACAGCTTTTTATAGTACATTGATCTGTCATTGTGTAAAACTGTGTGTTTGTTGCAGAAAGTTCACAGTATCCTGAGTTTCACACTTGCAATTCAGAAACGGTCACATTTCGAGACTCAGGAAGCGATACAGATGGATTTCTCAGTCCCGACACTGGAGAAGACAACATCTTCAGAAAGGTGAGAGAAAGATTAGTTGTTTGCCACATTGGGGATTGTTATGTGGTTGCTTACTGCTTAAGTTTTATTTTAATTTATTTTATTTTATTATTATACGTTTTTTTTTTTTGATTGATTTTTACATTTTTAAATCTTATTTTTTCTGGTCCACCAATAAAAAATGTTAGTCTGCTCGCTTAGAAAAATAATAGGGCACAACAAGCTGCATGATCTGCGGTTTCATCCATGTCTGTGCAGAATGTGCAGAATGACTCATGCATAAGAGCTTTGAAAAGTCCCTAACTTTAAGTATGAGGAATAATAAAAGCGATTCCTTATCAAATGTTTTTTGATAATACGATGATCCTTTTGCAAGGACTGTATATGTTGTAAATTAATAAAAAAGAAAAGCTTTTCAAATAATATTTAAAAACATATTTTTAGCATTTTACAGTATATATAAAAAGGTCTGTTTCTACTCAGCATTACAGTACTATAAAACAATAAAACAATCGAAATAAAATGGTTGTGATTAATATCACGATTTTGGACCAGTCTTAAGAATAAAGAATACAGGAGTAATAATGAGAAATTCAGTATGTATGTATTTATGTATGTTTAAATTAATTTAATTTAATTTAGTTTTGTTTTGTTTTGTTTTGTTTTGTTTTTTGTTTTGTTTTGTTTTGTTTTGTTTTGTTTTGTTTTATTTGATCTCTCTATGTAAAGTGCACCCATTTGTGAACCCCAGTTTTAAACCCTTGCTTAAAAAAAAACAATTATACAAAAAACACTAATAACCACATAATGCATTATGATACATATCCGATGATGCACGCTGAATTGGTCATATTTTTGTGTTCATGTGACACCAGGTCTGGGTTTTTTTGTTGGTGATTTTTAGGACACCTAAATGTTAAAATCCACCGGAGGGTTTTTTTTCCACTGGGTCACATGGTTGTAAGTTCTCTAGAACCCTTTTAAACCTCTTGCACGCTCACACACACACACACTTATAAACCACCCCCTCTGCTTCCTCGCACACATGCTCGATAGAAGCTGTTGCAGGGGCACATGAATAGAGGGCTTTCATCCCCCCAGAGCACTGACAAAAACCTCAGTGTGTGTCAGAAGCTCAAATCCTCTTCCCCTTGTCTCTCATGGCACCAGCGCTTGACACAATAGACTCATCAAAACCTCACCACTGCTTTAAGTTTAGGTTTTGGAGATCATAGGTTACGATCTGTGTGTGTCACAGGATGCCTGGATGGATGAAAATTAGGAGTCTCTGAGTGTGTGTTGGTGTGTAGACGTCTCGGTCAGTCTAGCAGATTCATTTCAGCCTTCTGATGATTCAGTGACATACTTTTGACTTTAAAGTGACAGACAGCAGTGTGAGAGATGCACACAAGTCTGAGGGAAACAGATGTGCACTGTAGGAGTCAGACAGGAGTGAGTGTTATTGATCAAATGTGAGGAAAAAAAATCAAAACGCTAATAAAGCAATGATATTATTGCTCTGTGTTTGACATTTTGCACCCTCTTTTGTCAATGCAAACTTTAGTCTTTAGTCTATTTTTTTCAGTATTAAATTTCATGTATGATTCAAAAGTTAATCAATAATAGGTCAGTATGTGGATTCAGGATTAGCTTTCTTATTGTTAACTAAAAGTATTCAGAATCATTTTCTTTAATTGAAATATACCTGAAATAAAATATAATTATTAGATTCAAAAGGTAAACCTAAAAAAAATGTAATGAAAATTTGAAACGTCGGCTTTGCTGTTAACTGAAATTAAATATTGATATACTAAAATTACTAAAACTGAATTAAAAATAAATGAAAGTTAATTAGAAATACAACCCCACCCCCACAAAAATCTGCTTATTTATGCAAATCTTTTTCACGATCGGTGTTATTAACTAAAACACAAACTATCTAAAATTGTTTTTGTTAAATGAAATAAAGCTAATGTAAAATGTAATGTAAAGATTGAATCTTAGATGAAAAACTTACAAACTTGAACACAAATGTAAATGTTTCTTTGGCATCTAAATGAGATAAAATAAGTTGACTAAATCCGAATTTAACTGAATTAAAAAAATTTATTAAAGTTAAAAAGAAATGTACAAAAATGACAAAAGCAAGAAACTAAAATTTTGAGAATGGTATATAAATAATAGCGATAGAATCAGCATAGTTCTATAATAAAGAGCAAAGAATCTTTTCAAAAAAAATTTCCCTGTCACACTGTGATGCACTTAAAAAAAAAAAAACCATCATATACTTGATTACTTGTAATGACATTTTTGGCAGCATAACTACCGTAGTTGTTTAAGTTGAACCATTTTTTTTTCATTTGTGTGTCTGATTGTTTCTTGCTCAGGGGCAGGAGGCAGTAGGGGGAGGCGACAGCACGAGCGAGGTGTCCGTCTCCTGCTCCTCCACAGACGACACGGCCAGCGTGGGCCATCCCAGCTCCTCGGCCGAGAGCTCAGAGGAGGTGCGGCACGGAGGGGAAGCGGAAGAGGAGGCCAAAGACAGCTTAACAGAGGGGCCGCTGCCTACCGTACGCTCGCTCTCTCCCTTCCGCAGACACAGCTGGGGTCCTGGGAAGAACCAGGGAGGGGAAGAAGAGATGAACCAGCGCAGGTACCTGACTTCATGGTTCTTATTAGGACCATGCATACTTTCTGCTCTGTGAAAACTGACTCTCAGTGCATTATTTAATATATGAATTCGAAAATATTTAGAAAATTGTATATTTAAACATCAAAGTAGTATTTAAAATACTGGATTTAATTAATAATGATAATTAAATATTATAAGATAATTCTTAAGAAAAATATTTATTTTATTTTTATTTATTTTTTTTAGTCATGCTTAGTTGTCATAATGTTGCAATGCAAGATGTCTTATTGGTACTAACATATGATATACAGACAGACTTCAATTCAAAGTTTTGGGGTCGATGAGATTTTTTTAAATGCTTTTGCTAAAAGCCTCTTATTCTCACAGGGGCTGTATTTATTTTTTTTAAAAATACAGCAAAAAGTGGTAAAATTGTGGAATATTATTTCATTTGAAAATACCTGTTGTTAATTTCAATATATTTAAAAATGTAATTTATTTCTGTGATTAAAACGCTGAATTTTTAGTCTTCAATGTGACATGATCCTTCAGAAATCATTCTAATATGCTGATTTGCTGCTCAAGAATAATTTTCATTTATAATTATGCATCTTGAAATAGAAGTCTAGATGCATATTTTTTGTAGAAATGTGATACTTTAAAAGTAAAAGAGCAGCATTTATTTGAAATGGAAATCTTTTAGCATTATAAGCGTCTTGACCATCCCATCTGATCAGTTGAATGCATTCCTGCTGAATAGAAGTATTAATTTATTTAAACACAATTCCTGGTCCCAAACTTTTGAATGGTAGTGTAAATGTATGTGCGTAAATAAGTAAAGTGTTGCCAAATCTTTTTAAAAAAGGGATTTGTAATCCATTTGTAAATGCTAGAGCAATATGGTAAATGAATATGATGGAAATGTACATCTTTTCACAGACAACTGCCCAAATTGTGTTTGGGTTTTCAGGTTTTGAGGCTCTGAATTCACACTCTCTCAGTACACACTGAATAATAATGCTTTAACACTTTAAACACAACACACCAAAGCATCCCTTGCTCTGAGAATGACGTCGCTCACACTTCTCCATCATGTGACACCCTCATGTCTTTGCAGTCGTTCTCACCCCGCTCTTCCCTCTCTTACTCATTTGAATTCACGTTTCATACTTTACTAGTTTCACTTTGACCTTTCAGAGACTCTTATTATAGTCGTAGTAGATTAAATATCTCATATTTCCTCTCATCATCTTTCCATTACAGTTCTGTACGAAGTGCAGGGGAGGAAAAGCCTGTGTTTTACCGAAGAAGGTATCCCGTTTTCTTTTAAATTATTGAGTATTTTGAGAAGTGCATTAGTATCTGAAATCCTTATAGAGCACAACAGTGATTCCCATTTCCATGTATCACAGAAATCACAGTACTGAGAAATTGGTTTATTTGGTTTAAAAACTAAATCTGTATTAAAATAAATAAATATTTGCCAGAAGTAATAAAGTAATAAATACATTTTCTCCATAGTTTTCCCTACAGTTAAGTAACAGTACTTATCTTTTTTATTTGAATTATTTATTGTATAATTCATACATTTATTTAAAATGTATTTCTTTTTATAATTTGTAAATGTTTTATGTATTAAATATATTTTTTAATTTTGTATTAAATATATTTAGTATATTTTATATGAATTTATTCATTTTCATACTATCTACAGCATTTGTCTGTCTGTCTATTCATTTTTGATTAAAAAAAAATATATTTATATATCAATTTCCATGCAATTTTATTCTAATATTTATTAAATTATATATATATATATATATATATATATATATATATATATATATATATATATATATATATATATATATATATATATATATATATATAATATATATTTATTTATTAATTAATTAATTAATTAGTTCTGTCAAATGATTATTTGCGATTAATCACATCTTAAATAAAAGTTTTTGTTTTCATAATATATGTATGTGTACTGTGTATGTTTATTATGCATAGATAAAAATACAAAGTATATATTTTGAAAATATTTTCATGAGTATATACATTTATGTATGAATATTTTTATATTTTATATTATGTATAAATATATTTATAATAATTTAATAGTAATTGAATAAACATTACATATTTTTCCTAAATATATACCGTCATGTGTTTGTATTTATATACATAATGTACACACTATACACACTTTGTTAAAATTTTTTTTTTTGATGCGATGATTAATTGTTTGACAGCACTAATATATATATATATATATATATATATATATTTATATATACACCCCCCCCCCCCCCAAAAAAAAAAACCCTAAACAAAACCAATAAATAAAAATTCTGTAAAAAAATGAATAGGATTTGAACTTCTGGAACCCTGCTGTTGTGCTCTATCTGAGTGCAATAATCTATCCAGTTACTTTCAACAAACTGTTCACTGAATAAATGCTCATTTTTCCATTCTACTAACCCTCTAACTGGTTTGTGCCCACTGGTGCCCCTTTTTTTCGGTCAGTCTGAGCTGGTGCCCCAGTGAACCCTGTCGAGAACTGGAAGAAATTAGAGAGCTCATCAGGTACTGCGTTGTGTGCAAGCTTCCTGTAAATCCAACCGAAGAGCCAACCCCTCTAAACTAGCACAAAGAGCTTTTGCATCATCATTTGCATTACCTGTTTGTCAGAGCAAAGTGAAGCGTTTGTTTAGGCCTTATTCTGTGCTGCTTCAGTCGCCTCGGTAAAGCTTAGAGAAATGATGGCTTCTAAAGGTTCGATGTGTTGCTGCCGAGATAATTAGAGGAGCTGTTTTTTTCTGTGTAGTTTTTGTTGTAGTTTTTTTTTGTTTATCGTTACATGATGACTAATATTGTTGTTCTCGTAACTGGTCCAAATGTCAGGTAAGAGGATGTTTGTAACAAACCTGCTTCAGAATGTTTCACTGAAATGTAAAATAGTATTGATTTGGCATGACTACAGCAGGTTACAGCAATTAAAGTCAAATATTAAATTCCATTTTGTTTTTACTATGAAATTTTTGTATTTATTTTTAGGTTTACAATAATTGTGACCTATATGTAATTAAAATTTTCACATTTGAAAAAAAATCTAGCAACTATATATATATTGTTTTCATAGAGTATGGTTGTGTTTATTATTTCTCTTGGGTAAGTGAGTTTTTTATTTTAATTTATTTTGTGGTTTGAATGTGGAATACATGGTTGTGTATATATTAGCATCCCAAAACACTTCTCCATTTGCCTTGGTTTGCTCTTGTGCTCTTCACTGTGCTGCTTTGAGCTTGTGTTTTGTATATGACATTGCTTCTGAGAAAAGGTCTTTGTGTCTTGTACTAACAGCAGCCATTCTGTTGGGGAAATTCACTATTTTCAAATACTAGACTTTAAAGAAATAGCCTAAACCTGTTAGCTTTGTATAGTCTCAGACCACCCAGCTACATTTTGATACTGCACTTTTAGTACTTTCTGATGATTTCCCAAGAAGTGTTTTAATTTTATTGCAGTATTTAAGTAGCTGCGCATCATAGTTATTTTCTAAAAGTGATCATATTGTATAATAATAAGTAATGCATTTTTAGTGTGGATACATCTGTGTTGGCTGTAGTGCAGTGTGAACATCCACTTTGCATATTTTGCATCTGGTTGGTCAGTAGTACACCGAACACAGACACATGCCTATGCCTTTTTGGGTGAAAAGGAAACCATGTAAAAACATTATTTATTTTGAAGTGATTTAAAAATAGTGAGGGACAGATGTGTGAAAGTCCAGAGTTCTCCGGATAGTTTTGGAAATATTAGACATGATGAGCAGCAAGTACAAAACAGCATGTACATCACAGCTTTGCTTTTATTTCTATTGCTTTAAATAAGACAGCTCTCAAAATTCTTTCTCTCTTTTTTGTTTTCATACACTATTTTTATAAACTTTTATTTTTTTTATATATATATATATATATATATATATATATATATATATATATATATATATATATATATATATATATATATATATATATTTTTTTTTTTTTTTTTTTTTTTTTTTATTTTTTTTTTTTTATTAACAATAATTGCATTATTTTTTATATTTATTTATAATTTGTTTTCTTTTTAATTTTTAATTTTATATATAAATAAAGAATAAAGAATTCTTTCATAGGGTAACTGAGCTCTTTATGATGTGTTCTGTTGTAGTTATAGTTTGGAGGGTCTAGCAGCAGGGATTGAGGATGGCAAACGTTGGATACCGCAGTCCGGAGGTCCGTCCGAGAATCAGAGAGGGGTTCAGAGGCAGGAGAGTGAGGAGAGGGGCTCACTGAAGTCCCTCACAGAAGAAGGTCCCGAGTCCGATTTGGGAGAATGCAGCAGTCCAGCTGAACAGGTAAGACAAGAGTCTCTGAACCGTGACATTTGGGTTAAAATACACAAACCATTTGAAATGTACCAACATAAAACAACCTGAGCAAAAAACTGTTAACAATCCCTAGCACTCTGTTTTCCTGAAAGCACTTTAGGTGGAAAAAGTAGTGAGCAGTATGTTGCACTTACCTTAAGCACTGAGCATCTGAGTTTGTGATTTCAGAAATCAAGGAAGTACCATCAGTTCAGACGCAGTGGTCCCTCTGTGACCCTCCCCCTCAAAAAATCAGTCTCTATGCTTTCCATCAGCCAACGGGACATAGATGGTAAGTAAAGCTGCTTTATTACCAGTCCCTGGCTTCTGTGGATAGATTATACAACAGATTTTGTACTGGAAACATCATATTAATTCCTTGTTTCAGAGGTTGTAGAGTACAGGTGGTAACAGTATAACTTAATTAGTTTTCTTCATCTGGTTTGTGTTAGTGATCCTCCACCCTTTCCTCAGGCCATAAATCATCTGGTTTATTAAGTACTTGCTCTGATTTTTCCATCCCCGATGCGGCCGCCCTGCGATAGGAAGGATTCGGCGAAAGAGGCAGATCTCTTTTACCTTCAACCTCTCTCCGCTCCTCCCCAAATCTAAAAGTGTCTTTACTGTCAGCTCTTCATCTAGTGATGAGGAGGACATCATAAGTAAGTTGCAGTAGGATCTTCAGGATAATGGCATCCTCAGCATAGTAACCTCCAGAGTCTCGTCTCTAGATGATGTCCTGTGATTCACAGAACAGTAGATGTAGAGATAGATTAAATATGCCCCCTTCCTTTGAAACCCATCCCTCTTATAGACCAATACATTTTCTGGAACAGTTTTCAACCGTCTTTTCCTTCATATAATAAAAGAGTGCAACCAAAAACATGCGATCAAAACAAATTTTTAGTTTTGGCTGAAATTATTGACAGAAACAATGCTGTTAGCATTTCTTTAATGACGCATTTTGTTTGTATCTGTCCATCCATCCTTCCATCCTTCCATCCATCCATCCATCCATCCATCCATCCTTCCATTCATCCATCCTTCCTTCCATTCATCCATCCTTCCTTCCATCCATCCATCCATCCAACATTTATACAATACCAAAAATAAATTAAAATATCCAAAATATTTTGAAATATGTACAATTTGTTCAGCTGAAATATTAAGAGAATAGTTTATTTTATAATTTAATGACAACATGACACCCTGAAAAAGATTCTGTGTTCATTACCTAATTACCCAAATTTAATGACCAAAATTGCATTTTTAGTTTTGGTTTTCATGAAAAAATTAATTTCAGTTTTGGTAAAAAAATACATAAAAAAATAAAATAAAATAAAAACATTTTATTTTATTTTATTTTAAACGATTACTGTTGTTAATTGAATTTTTTGATAAATATTTATAATCACATAAAAAATTATTAGAGCAGACAAAACCACGCATGTAAACATTTTGTTTTATTTTAGTTTTTATTTTAATGAATTTTACTATTTTTAATATATCATGTTTCCCCTATACATGCAACTAAATATGATTTGATGATATAAATTGAATATGATAATCACACAGAGTCGTTTTAATCTGGTCGATTGCTTAACCAATCCGAACTCTTTTTCAAAAAGCCAGTTTTGCATGTGTACGTAAATCAGGCTCTACCACGGGGCGATGGAGGCTGTTTGTTGTTGTGGATGCTAATTTGACTCCATCATTGTGCTTGTAGGCATGACATCATTCACCAGTACCACCAGATCAATGGGATACAGGTAAGACGCATATTAATATTTTGGCTCATTTCATATTGACATTTCTGGAACCACTGGAAGCACAGCAATTCATGCCTTTATATCTTGTTTTTTAGCATCACAGAGGAGGAACCTGGACCTTTAAGAGGAGAATTTGAAAAAAGTACCACCAAAGTGAGCCGGACGTTCAGCTACTTGAAGAACAAAATGTACAAGAAAGCCAGAGTAAGTTTACTTTTGTGGTCAACTTTTTTTCCTAAGTCATTTCCTGTCTTCCAAGAATGTAGATTAGATCATGTGTCAGATCATTAATACTGATGACTGGGTGCAAATTATTATCACCCGGTTCAATCAACTGAAAGACAGGGATTTACTAAACTGAATGGAGAAGTATATTGTGTCAGGTTCTTTCTGAGCACTAGAGGAAATAAGACAGGAAGTGGAGGCACAATAATGTTTCATCCTTTGCTCATAGCTCAGCATTTTACCCATTTAAAGGGCCAGTACTTTATTTACAAACTGCAGAGGCATAATGTGAAGTGGGTCACAAAAGTAATACTTATTTTTTATATATATATATTTTTTTTTTAGGCTACTTTACATATATTATTTCTGAATTGGCCTCCTATTAATACTATGAACTTCCCAAAAGCCATGTAGGACTCGGATTTCAAGATGTTTGAAAACATTTTGTGCAATGTAAAATGAAGCACTAAAATCAATCCCTCTACATCATTACTGGATCTTTGGAGTTGAATACACTTTAAAACATTCAGTTTATACCCTGAAAGGATCGCAGTTCTTCTTCGTGTCTAGAAATGTTTTCATAAGGGCGTTTTTACTCCAAAATGTACAGATTTCATTAGCACTTTGCCATTCTGAGAACAGTGCAATAAAAAAAAGGAAGTTAGAGTCACAGCACCTCCCAGCTCGAATTGGATCACTTCCTCCTGAATCTGAGGTGATGCTGAACTTCTTGTCTCAGTCAAGAGTCTTGCAA
This sequence comes from Carassius gibelio, assembly GCF_023724105.1. Lineage (NCBI taxonomy): Eukaryota > Metazoa > Chordata > Actinopteri > Cypriniformes > Cyprinidae > Carassius > Carassius gibelio. Next base: position 7,830,413 of record NC_068402.1, read on the forward strand.
AGGCTCTGCCTCCTACAGTAATGTTATATAGAAAGTTTTGCGAGGTGCAGGGCCGCTATCAGAGGATAAGGAGCTTGAAAGGAGAAGAGGTAGGCCGAATCTCAGACACTGCCTCGATTGAGGAGAGTGACAGTTTCCCCTGTTGACTTTTGTTGTGGTTTGTTTAGTCTGTGTGTGTGTGTGTGTGTGTTTTGTCTCTTCTCACCTCTAGATGTTCACATTTTCCGAAATGGTTAACTCCTTAGTTGCCTAACATTGGAGTCCAATGACGTGCTCACTGTTTATTTGTCATAGTGATGATCTTTTTAGTGCATTTCATCCACAACCGACACATTTGATCGTAGTGTTTTTCAATTAGGGTGTGCATTAGAAATTAATATTTCATGTTTAAAGCCAGATGATATTTGTTTCTTTCTGTACAGTTGCTTTACTTGAGGCCTGTTTTTACAAGTAGGAAGCTGAATTTTGTTACAGGAGAACTTGACAACTATAGAGAGGATGTTTGTTCATGACTCACTGAATCACAATTAACATGTCCTCAGTTTGAAATGACATTGCACCTTTTTTTATTTTTTACCATATTGCACAAACAAGCAGGGTTGTTGTCTGGTGTGCCCACTACTGTAATTTTTTGCATTGCATACTTATTAGCTCCAATCTGTGGTGCTTAAGTCCTGTACATTTAGTAATAGCAAACAAGCACCCTGTTTTGGAGCATGAAGGGTTGTGCAGTAAATGACTTTGCAGAAACGCCATTAAAGAAAATGATGAGCAATTCAATTTAATGGGTTTAAACTGACATGCCATTACGGTGCTCAGCATATTTGAGCACTAAGTGTTAACGGCTGTCACCTGTTGTAATATTTCTTATTCTTTTTCTGGCGCAGGAAAGAGAAAAGGAAAAGAATCGGGAGAAAGACCGAGAGGCCAAAGAGAGAGAGAAGAAATCAGTGAATGGACACGTGTTCAGCACGTCAAGCTTGCTGCATCCAGCTTTGTGCCAGCAATGCAACAAAACCCTCAACACTAAAGATACTGTCAACTGCACAAGTAAGAAGCACTTCATCATTGAGGGTTTCAGTACATGCACACCGGGTGTCAATGCCGTTTTTGTTATTTATACCCTAATACTAGATTATAGTGGGCATATGCTTTCATCATCTTTATTTAAAAGATAGCAGAATGCATATAATAAAATTTATTTTTGCTTTTTTAGTATGAAAATAGAATAAGAAAACATTTTTTTAAAAATGTCTGAACTGTTGTGTCATGTATTTCAAAAGACGCGTTGCTTAAAAATAGGAAGCAGTTCTGATAACATCATTCACTTCCTCATGGAGCTGCTGAAGAGAAAATGCTGTTCATTCAGGGAGAAGTCTTTGTTGTATTGTTTCTACTCTTTTCCCCCTCTTTGTTTGTTTTAGATTTTAATTGCATATTCATATTTGTGTGTAAAAAAATCCTGTACGGTTTTTTTTTTTGCATCTGTCCATAGCCTTATACCCCGACCAATATATCTATATAAAAATAGTAAATAAACTATAAACCGTAAATGCAGTTATTTTAAAGGGGTCCTATGATGTGATTTCTTGTTTTCCTACATGCTGTTCGTGAATAGATAAGCTCCGTGATAATGACACAGAGTTGATAAGTTGCAAAGACTAAAGTCTCAAATCCAAAGATATTCTTTATAAAAGTGAATAATTGCAAAGAAAGAAGCTGCAACTTTTATTCTTGCTGTAGTTTTATTGTCATGGAGATGCAGTGTGTTTCCAAATATGGTAAGGGGAGAAACATTTCTGACATGCACTTTAGGTATTCGGCCAATCACAATGCACTGGATAGCTGGCCAATCAGAGAACACTGTGCATTTCGATGAGTTTTGAGTTTTATAAAAATCTACGTTTTCCTGAAATGCAGGGCATTGAGGAGCAACAATAATGCACAGTATGTGGGAAATGTTTTTGAACCTTAAACCACACACACACACATTTCATTACACCAAATACACAAAATAATTTTCTTTTTACCCCTTTAATTCTTTTTTTGATGAAAAATGAAAATACACTACATAGTTGATTCAGGTTATTTGAGATTAGTTCTCTTTTGTGTTTGAAAGTGTTGCTGTGTTTATGAATGCAGTATTTCCTCCAGGATCCATCTGATGACATGATCATTGATCTTTAGGACAAATGTGTATTTCTAGAGCTTGTTGGGATGTTCGTGGCATTTAAAATGTGCGTTTGGTGGAGTTTCCTGACTGGAAGGAATTACTAAGCCTAAGCCCTAATGCTCCCTTTACCACTTTGACCAAGAGCCAGAATAGCAAACACAATTACTTGTATTAAACTATATTCCCACCTTGTGTTTGGTCATAGAGGAGAAATCTTTGCAAAGAGAAAAAGCTGTGTTTATGCTCAGGTGGCAAAACTGAAATATAAATCCCCGTTCACACTACAAGCTCCGCGCTACAAAAATATCAACAGAATCCCATTCATTTCAATGGAGAGACAAAAGTCACTGCAAATGTGACTGCATCTTAATACTGTATGCTTGCAGCATCTAGAATAGCATCTTTATTGAAGAAGTGAATTGCAAATGAGTACTTACCTCATGTTTTCTATTGACGTGTTTTTTGCAGATTGCAATGTGAGAGTTCACAAGAGTTGTAGAGAAAACCTCCCAGTTTGTTCCAAAAGCAGAATGAAGGTTTGAGGTTTTTTATTTATTTATTATTATTATTATTTTTTTTTTTTTAAATGTACCATATGCTTTGTTACACATCTAGAAAAGTGTTTGCATTGTGTTCTGTTTCAAATCTTTTTTCAAAAAGTCCTTTTTTTCTGTTTCATAAACGACAGTTTGGGATACCAGAGTCCACCACTATGCCTGAAGTCACTCTACGAACAAAATGTGGGTTTGCTGGCTTTCTTTCCCTTTTTATACTCTGATTTTTATGTCCTAATGTTGCATGATATTCTTGTGTGCAGCGTCCACACTGCGGGAACGGCCCTGGTCAGCTATCTTTTCCCAAGAGGAACATTCAGTGATTGTCCCGTCCAGACGACCCGCCAGTATTATGCCCTTCCACGGCAGCAACCTCTCAAAAAGCATGTCCATCAACAATATTGCAATGTTAGTGCATAAACACATACACCAAAAAGTATTGTCAGGGTTTAAATTTTTATATATATTTTAGTATTTTATTAGTATTGTCCGGTTTTAATATTTAGATATATTTTAATATTTATGTATTCATTTTTATTTCATATATATATATATATATATATGTATGTATGTATGTATGTATGTATGTATGTATGTATGTATGTATATATATATATATATATATATATATATATATATATATATATGTATATATGTAGACATTATAATCGTAATAAAAAGATCAAGTCAAGCACAGCTTCCCTAATATTATTCACATTTGCTCAAATATAATGGGTTATATTGATGTTAAGTGCATTTAGACAATGTTCATACTGTACACAGCATGCATACTGCATTCTTTGTAGGAGAAGTGTGGTATTATGCCATTTCCAACATACAAATGTATCGCTGACTCTTACAAATCAAGATACCATTACTGATTCACTGTTATAACCACAGCACCTTGACCTCTTCCTGCAGGTTTGACGATGCGCCTCTGAGAAGCAGGTGGTATCTGTCTCAATCCACAGACTCCCTCCACAGACCAATCAAGGTGACCGCGTCCACTGAGTCTCTAGATGAAGGTAAGCAGCTATATTTCTCTCCCAAGCTTCAAAGAGCTTTCAAACTGATATGTTTAAGGGGGAAATGAACAAGTAATTAATTGTTTAGTGCTCATCTGGGAGACCTGGTTTTGAATCTGGCCTGTGTTTTGTCTTGGTGTTCTTCTTATTTCCTGTCATTCCTCACTTTCGCTATCAGTGAAAAGGCTACTTAAAGTGTAAAGTTGTGTTAATGTTCCTGTTAATTTTTCCAGTAATGCATGGGTAAACATTTTCTTTGTCGCTGAAGGAACTGAGATGGTTGACAGCCGGCTGATGGGAGACTTTGAAACAGATGCTAAGGAACTGGAGGCTGACTCTTGGAGCCTTACTATAGATAAGAAATATCTGAAGCAACTCAAAAAGGACGTCATCAAGAGACAAGATGTCATCTATGGTAGGACAATGGAGGAATTGAATGCGTTTCCAGTTATGTTCAAAAGCATTTGCTGTTTTGTGAGTTTTTATTCACAAACTCTGTTTAAATGAATGCAGAATGTGTCCAGAGTAAAGTGTCTACTTAACAGGGTTACTATAGTTTACTACTATATATATGTGTGTGTGTGTGTGTGTGTGTGTGTGTGTATAAAATATTTGTATGTATAGTACTTTATTGGCACTAGCAATATTTCTCATTTTCATTTAGTTTAACTTGATGTACTAAAAGAAAAATGTAAATAAAAAAATGAATAAAAATGAAACAAAATGTATTTATAATTTTTATATTAATATAAAATAAAAACAAATTCTACACAAACATTTTTTTAAGAAAATAAAAACTAATTAAGGGTTACTATAGTTTACTACTATATATATGTGTGTGTGTGTGTGTGTGTGTGTGTGTGTATAAAATATTTGTATGTATAGTACTTTATTGGCACTAGCAATATTTCTCATTTTCATTTAGTTCAACTTGATGTACTAAAAGAAAAATGTAAATAAAAAAATGAATAAAAATGAAACAAAATGTATTTATAATTTTTATATTAATATAAAATAAAAACAAATTCTACACAAACATTTTTTTAAGAAAATAAAAACTAATTAAAGTTTTTTTTATTAAAGTAATAATAAAAAGAAAATAGTAGTTCAAGAATACTAAAATAACTGTGATAATTTTTGATTGATTTATTTGATTTTTGGTTGTGAAAATGTTGACTTTTATATGTAAAACAGCCAGTATCCAACTTTTACATGGATATCTCAACGAGTTTACATCTTCATTCACAGACTCAGAAGCAGTAAGTATGATAAATGCTGCTTTTCCAGATGTCTGGATCTAAACATCCTCTTCCTTTATCAATCCAGAGCTGATCCAGACGGAGATGCATCACCTGCGGACGTTACGGATCATGTCTGATGTGTACAGTAGGGGCCTGCTGACAGATCTCCAGCTGGAGGGCCAGATGGTGGAGAAGATGTTCCCCATGCTGGAAGAGCTCCTGGAGCTCCATTCGTTCTTCTTCAGTGCTCTGCTAGAGAGGAAGAAGGAAGGCAAGCTGGAAGAGACGGATGGATTCATAATCAACAGGATAGGAGATGTGCTGGTCAGTCAGGTGAGGACATTTGATTATATACATCAATGCGTTTCTGTGTTTCAATTAAAGGACCTTTTTTTGCTTACTAGTGGGGTTGAATCTCCAAAAAAGGGTAGAAATTGAGTAGAAGTTCTAAGTGTTGTTATGGCATGAAAAGAAAAAAAGGCATTTTGTTCAGTTTGACAAGCATACGTCAACTTGAATTATACAGAGGATTCATTGTTCACATCCAAGCTCCTGTTTTGATTTATGCCACATGATGTGCTTCAGTTCTCAGACTCCAATGCAGAAAGCATGAAGAAGATCTATGGCAGATTTTGCAGTCGACACAGTGAAGCAGTGAACTTCTACAAGGAGCTGCACGCCAGAGACAAACACTTCCAGGCATTCATCAGGGTAAATGCCTCACTTCATTATGCTGGTCGTTGTTCCCAGTAAATTCACGAAGATACCTCATGATCCTCAATGTGCTCTTGTTTCCAGAAAAAAATGAGCAGCAGTGTTGTCCGACGTCTGGGCATCCCAGAGTGCATATTACTGGTGACTCAGCGCATAACAAAGTACCCGGTGCTTTTACAGAGAATCCTGCAGCACACCAAAGGTGAGCTTTAGCTGTCAGGGGTTCTAGCGTCTTCTGCTGACCACTAAGTGGTTTAGTGTTAAATCTTATTTTTAAAGAATCCAGTCAGTCAATTCTTAGCAATAGTGTTTGGGCTAAATGGTTACTTTAGCAGAAAATGTATATTTTGTGGGAGCTCAGATTCATGTTGAGACCTATGTGACACAGTCTAATTTCCCCTCTAATTCCAAATAATCTATAATAAATAGACAAAAAAGTAATAAATTATTTTTTTCTTTTGAAAGAAAATACTTGTATTCAGCAAGAATGCATTAAATTGATCAAAATTGACTGTAAAGACATTTATAATGTTATAAATATATTAAAAAAAACTGTTCTTTTGAGATTATACAAAATGTTTTTTTTTTTGGAAGGACCATGTGACTGAAGTGTGAAGTAGCTACTGTAAATTGTAACTGTACAATCACAGGAATAAATTACATTTTATAATAATTATTTACCTTTTAAATTGCATTTAAAAGAAATATATTCACATTAGAAAAAGTTATTGTAAGAACAGACAAAACCACTCATGTAAACATTTGTATTTTATTTTATTTTTTTATTTTATTTTATTTTATTTTATTTTATTTTTACTACTAAGTCATAAAATTAATATTAAAATTTCCATCAAAGCTAGACACAAAACATTGCTCATGTCAACATAAATAGTTTTGCATTGTTATTTGTGCTTTTAAGTAAAGACTCTAAACATTTTGAATGTTAAAAAAGTAGAAAACAATTATTCAAAATTGTAAAAATCTTTCTCAATAGTGTCAGTTTTTACCAGTTTTTTGCTGGTACTATTCTATATGATGGCCACTTTCGAAGGTCGTGACCTCCTCCGATTTTGTTTGTTCTCGGTGTCCTTTCCAAATACACATAGATGAAGAAATAACAAAACAAGACAGAGATGAGACAAGCAGACACTAAAATTGGACTTGAGCCAGAGCCGCTGGCACAAAGCAAAGTCAAGCCCTCGTTCTCCAAAGCGACTCGTCTGTCAGTGTTTAAATAGCGCTCCAATATTTCACTCTCAGTAAACACGCTTGTCTTATGGATGGGCCCAGAGACGCAGCGTGTAAACATTCCTCATTTACCACAAATCACTTCCAACTGTTGCACAGCCAGTCTGAAAGACTTTTTGGTCACGTTCCCAACAAAGAGATTTTAAAGTGAATTAGAGCATCAAGTGTAACAAATATCCTTTCAGGGGCAATTTGAGAAGGGGATTATAGCTCTCAAGAGGATTTTATCCTGCCACTCTAATACTATAATGAAACAAAGTGGACTGGTTTGTTGTTTATAGGAATTTATCACAATTCAATTTCATACGAACCTATGTGTGTTTGTGCAGAGACAGAGAAGGATTTTGAGGACTTGACGCAGGCACTACAGCTGTTGAAAGATATCATTGCTTCAGTGGATAATAAAGTGAACGAGCATGAGAAAAAGAAAAGGTTGAAAGAGATCTACGGTCGTATGGACAGCAAGTCCATCACGCGGATGAAGAGTGGCCAGATGTTCGCCCGAGAGGATCTGCTGCGCAGTCGCAGGCTTCTCCATGACGGTCCTCTGCAGCTGAAGAACACTGCAGGGAGACTGAAGGGTAAAACTCCCTAATTCTGTTACTGTAAATCTTGACAGACGTCATTTCTTCAACAGCGTATAGAAGAAAACTGTCCACTTCTTACAACTTTTATATGTGGGTGATTCTTCCATTTAAAAAAAAATGAAACACCCTCCTATGTGCTGAAATCTGAACATGTGCTCGATCTGCAGGGATTAAAGTTTTCCATTACTACGCCGGATTTCCGTCAGTTCATAAAGATGAATGATTCAGCCGTGGGAACGAATCAAATGAATGAATGATTCAGTGATAAAAATCAGTGACTTGCCACCACCTGCTGGTGGATTTAGTTTCATTTTTAGTGTATAATTTCAGTTATTTAAATCATTTAATATTTATTTAATAAGACAAATAAGTAACCAATCATATGAAATTAGTATTAGTAAATTAGTTCGTACTAAAGAGGTGGCACAGAAGAACACAAAAGTGGCTTGTACTGTACATTTCAAGGCATTTAATGAGGCTCAGAGGTAGCGTGAGTGCTATTAAATTCATGTGGAGATTAATTTTTTGAATATACAATTTTGAAAACAGAAATATTAAATGATTTAAATAACTGAAATTATATGCTAAAAATTAAACTTAAATCCACCAGCAGGTGGCGGCAAGTCACTGATTTTATCACTATATCATTCATTCAATTGATTAGTTCGAACCGTTGAATCATTTAGGAATGAAGCAATTTCTTGTCTTTATGAACTGACGGAAATCCGTCATAGCGACGGAAAACTCTCTGTGGATCAGCCTTCAATTGAGATTACTGAGAGTTGGTAATAATGTGTGATTGTAATGGCATTTTTCACTTTATGAGGGAAAGGTTGAATAAACCATTCAATTAATGTTTACAAATGAAAAGAAAACTGATATTTTTTTAGGAAAAACTATTTAAAGGAACAAAGAATTAGTATTTATTTATTTAAAGGCGGTCTATTTACACTAAAGTTTGAAAAGAAAGTATCAGGTTGGGTTAGGGTGGGCTTATTTGTCCCAGTAAGGTGGCATCATTTAATAATTTGAATCAAAATGATAATTTACACTCAGTACATTATTATTGCATACTATTTTGTAATGCACTACTATACTGAGGCACAGATAATTGCTACTGTTTGCTATCAGTAGTATAAGTAGCAGAAAAACACTATTTTAACATAATATAAATAGAATCTATAGCTATTTGCGGTTAGTGTAAATAGATATCACTAAGAAAATACTGCGATTTTCACTTATAGCATATCTCTATTTACATTTAGCTCAAATTTATTCATTTACGTTATCCTCACAAGGAAAAAAAATCACCAGTTTAAAGCTTTTTGTTTAACTTTTTAATTTTTTTATCACTAAATCATAAGATTATAATACAATTTAATCAAAGGTACACACAAAATATTGCATATTTTCACATAAATAGTATTAATAAATTATTTCTCTGTATTTGATATTAATTTCTATTTTTCTAAATATAAAAATTTAATTTTTAGTTTACTGTAACATCACCTCATCTTTTTTCTTTTCTTTTTTTTTATCCTTAGATGTCCATGCACTTCTTCTTTCTGATGTATTTTTGTTCCTCCAAGAAAAAGACCAGAAATATGTTTTTGCATCTTTGGTGAGTGATTGGATTGTTCTTCTTTACTAGATCGTAGGTTTTAAAAATGCATTAGTACTGTATATGTCGAAATTTACATGAATGAAGGTTTCATTCTACAAATGCTGTAGAAGTTCTGTTTATTATTAATTCATGGTAACTATAATGTAGTTAACAAACGAAACCTTATTGTAAAAAAAAAAAAAAAACAAGTTTCAAAAAACAAGTCAAGTTTCTTCCCTCCGTTCTTCATTATGTTTCAAGAAAGCTTTTTCTTTAAAAAAATTTTTTTTTCTATTTCATGACGCACTGAGAAAGAAAGTTGCATTTACAGCCACTTTATATTTGTTTCATCATGAATTTCTAAATTGACCTATGCTTTGCATTTGGAGAAACATTTGTGTTTATCTTAACCTAATGTCTGAGGAAATAGTGTGTTTATTATAAAATGTGGCCAAATGATGTTTTATCAAGTTGAATACTTTGGTTTAGATATGACTGAAAATACTGACACATTTTAGACTACAGTGTTTGTTTTCTCTCCTCCCCTGTTCCCATCTCTCTCTTTCTCTCTCTGCATATTGTTTGGGCTTTGCTCCGCCCTCCTCCTTCTGTGTCTCACATGTCCTCTTCTCATCGACAGGACCAGCGAGCCACCGTTATCTCCCTGCAGAAGCTGATCGTGCGAGAGGTGGCCCACGAGGAGCGCGGCCTCTTCCTCATCACCGCCGGCATCGCAAACCCTGAGATGGTGGAGGTACACGCCAGTTCCCGAGAGGAGCGCAACACCTGGATGCAGCTCATTCAGGACGCCATGCACTCAATGTGAGTACCAGATATACACAAACTTACCTTTACATCAGGGACATACACTGCAAATGATTGAAGAAATAGCTAAAGCTGAAAACGAGATATTTGGGAAGCAAAATTGTATACAAAGCACATTTCTGAACTCTAATGCATATAATTTTTTCTTGTGCCATGCATAAATCTAAAACTAAATCTATAGATCATTAACAAACTGTTTTCTCATTTAAAGCACAAACCTCATTAAACTAAGAAAAATACTAAATTATATTGTCTTTGTAGACTTTGTAGACATCTTGATCATCTTGGTTTATGGATATTTAGATAATTTACTTGAAGACAAAAATAATATGCATAAAAAAAAAAATTCTGTTGTTGATTGTTTAAAAATCCGTTATCTTAAAGTACAGAGTAAAAATTATTGAAAAATGACAAGGGTAGTTTAATGGTATCATTCAAACCCAAAAAGTTATCAAGTGAAATATTTTGCGTGTGTGTTCACACAGAGAAAAGGATGATGATGAAGGGATCCCGAGTGAAACAGAAGAAGACAGGAAGCTGCTTGAAACAAAAACAAAAGAAATGAGAGGTGACAGCCTGCTTTCTGTTAGTTTAGCTCTTTGCCTTTTTTCATAGTTTGTGTAGTATGTATATATATATATATATATATATATGTGTGTATATATATATATATGTGTGTGTGTGTGTGTGTGTGTGTGTATATATATTATTATTAATATACCATATATTTTTATAGTATAAATGAATAATTTAAAAAGTTAAAAAACTTATCAAAATTGTTTTTTAGTAATTTGTGTTTATAGATTTGCACTGCTATTTTCTTTAATGTAAGCAGAAGCATTAAAGCCATGATAAATCAGCAAATAACAAAACAACCTCCTTTGTTTATTAGACATGCTCCAGAGGAAAGATGAACAGATCGTATCACTCCTGCTGGAGAAGATGAAGCTTTTCCGTGAAATGTGCGGCTCGTCCGACGACACCGCTTCAGCGATCAAAATGTTCTTCAGGGCCAACAACGAGGACGTCCCCAAGGGGGAACCCGTCATGATGGACGCTCTCAGAGAGGGTAAGAAATGCCACCAGCGTCTTCAGCTGCTCCTCACCTGTTGTCTGGAAGCTGATGTGTTCTTTATGAGTTATTTGTGTTTGGTGGCAGCTGGGGCAACATCTCATTTCCGGCTCTAATGTTCTACCAGGGCTAGTAACTCACTTAATATAATGCGGTTAGTGACGTGTTTGTGTGTGTGTGTGTGGCAGTGGAGATGTTGCAGGCGCTGGTGAACAGCAGTCTGGGAGGGGCGGTGGGACAGCAGGTGGCCTGCGCTCCGGGGAACATGGGACCCGTGTGTCTGCCACGCAGAGCCGAGACCTTCGGAGGGTTTGACAGCCACCAGATGAACATCTGCAAACGTGAGGCATTTCATGTCTTCATGTGTCTATTCAGGCTGTATAGCTTACAAAACAACTTTATGCACCTCTTTTACCAAGTGTTTTTTTTCTTCTTCATTTCATTCACAAAACATTGTAAATCTTCTGTATGTGAAGCAGTTGCTGATTCGATCCTGCTCACAAGTCGTGTGTGTGTGTGTGTGTGTGTGTGTAGATGGTGACAAAGAGGAAGCTGAAGATCTTCGGAGGACAGAATCTGACAGTGTACTGAAAAAGGTAATAATATTTTTAATGTCAGTTCAGAAACATTCTTTTATATTTAGTTGATCATCATTATTATTAGTATTATTTCTTGTTAATTATAAAAAAAATAATATTGCTGTTATTACTGCATTTTTAATCAAATAAATGAATGTTATGCCTACTTTCAAAATATATATATTTTACATTTTTACAGACCCAAACTTTTCAACAGTAATGTTATACATTTATCAATATAAATATCTCACTGAAGTCTCACCATGTAAGCTGTTGAGTCTGAACAAAGGCATTTTCCGTTTTAATGGATTCATATCAGTCACATATACGAAGAACTAATCTGAATATTAATCAGGTCTATTCATTAATTGTAATATTCTCTGACTTTAGTAGGATTGTTACTTATCTGTTTTTAAGTTAATGCGACTGGAAGCTTGCTGGTTTTAAATTCATTGTTTTACACATTCTGCCACAGTTTTGTTTGCACAACATCCAGGTTAAAGGCATGGCGTTAGAAAGTGAATAAATAAATCAATAACATCCAGGTGAATCCGGCACTCTTAGAAATAGCGTGATTTATTTTTCTTCAATATTCATTTCTAATGACTGCTGGACTTCTGTTCTTAATAAAGTCACACAAAGACTATAAATGCGTGTTTTCTTTGTTTTTAAAATTGTATCCCAATAAACAGACCCAAACTGAGTCACCCTGCCCCCCAGTGTCAAGTGCTGTCATAACATCCCGTCAGGTTTTGTAGCTAATGGGAGTCATTAGGGCAGAATGAATAAGCGTCTATTAGGAGCATGTGTGTAATGAGCAGCAGTGCGCTGGGCTCAGGCCTTTGCTCTGTCTTCTGCTGGGCTGAGTAAAGCTGCAGTCTCTGCTTGTCTGCTCCACAGGGAGGAAACGCCAACCTGCAGCTCCTGCTGAAGAGAAACAGCGAGGTAATGCTTCTTTTAGAGTTCAGGGTGTTATCCTTCAGCGCTCCTTGGGGCTGTGGATGATGCTTTTAGCTCGCAGAACTGGGAAAGAATTAAAGTGTATTTGGGCAGAATGTAACAGATAATGTGTGACAACTTTTCTGTAAAACATTTTCAACATGACTCCTTGAATAAGATATTTTCAGTTGTATATATCCTTTGTGATGAGTATATACATTTTCATGACTTTTTACTTGCTTTTTTGAGATTGAGACAAATGACTGTCTGTCTTGATGGCTTGTGTTTCCTGACAGCAGATCCTGACTAGTGTCTCTCACCTTCATGACCTCCTGAGCTTACTTCAGGTGTGTATTAATACACACACACACACATACACACACACATATATATATATATATATACAATATCTAAATGGTTAATCTATGGATTTTGTTTGCAGGCCGTAGTGCTGCAGCAGGACACTTTTATCGAGGACCAGCGCCAGGCCCTGAGCGAGCGCACCCCGTCCCGCTCCTCCTCTCGTCCCCCGTCGCTGGTGGAGCAGGAGAAACAGCGCAGCTTAGAGCGGCACCGACAGGAGGCCACGGCTCTGCAGCGCCAGCAGGCCGCCCACGCTGAAGAGAAGCGGCGCAAGGAAAAAGAGTGGGATGTGAAGGAGCAGGAGCTGACGGATCGCGAGGTGCTGCTGCACGTGAAGGAGGAGGAGATGCACAGGAGGAACAAGGAGCTGGAGGAGGCGCAGCAGGAGCTGCTGGGGAGGAAGGAGGACTATCAGAGGGATCTGGAGAGATTGAGGGATGCTCAGAGGAGGCTGGAGAGGGACAGGGAGCAGCTGCAGAGGGAGCTGGAGAGAGTGGAGCACCTCCGCGAGGTGGAGGTGAGTCTTCAACTGCACACTGAAGAAGGTTTTGTGCCTCCATATCATCTGTGCATTACTCATTACTGTAACTCATTCACAATAGTAAACTTCACATCATCTTTGTTCATGCAGTATTTTATTGAGAATTCTTCTCTCTTTGGCACTGAGAGCATTCAAACACATTAGAAATAGTGTGAGACAGGCAAATTTATCCAGTGACCGTTTAGGACTGAATAAAATGGGATGAGATTAGTAATGTCTAGTTTTAAACTTGACCTGACATGAACCATTGACAGATGTTTGACTACTGAAATAGCATCTTGAAAAACATTTTATAATGAGATAAAAACTTGCATGCTAAAAAATATCACAAGTTAGGGATGCAGAATACTTTGGTACTGTATCAGGTATTGGACAATATTAGATGTTTTTTTTTTTTTTTTTACTTTAGAAACAATGATAATAGCACTGTTAAATGCAATCAATAGTTAATTTCGAAATAAAAATATTTTTTCTTACCATGCACTTTGAATGCGGACTAATAAATAATACATACATATACACACACACACATATAGATAGATAGATAGATAGATAGATAGATAGATAGATAGATAGATAGATAGATAGATAGATAGATAGATAGATAGATAGATAGATAGATAGATAGATAGATAGACATACTTTCAAATGGGGAAATTATATTACAGTTCAAAAGTATGAGATCTTAAGAATGTTTTTGAAAAGTCTTTTATGCTCCGCAAAGCTGCATTTATTTGATCAAAAATACAGTAAAAACAGTAAAATTGTGAAAAATTACTACAAAGGAAATTATCTGTTTTATATTTGAATGTTTTAAAAATGGAATTCATTCATGTGATGCATTCCTGCATTTTCAGCATCATTATTCAAGTCTTCAGAGTCACTTGATCCTTCACACATGATTATTTTTTTGTTCCATGGAAAATATCAGCATTCATTTGAAATAGACATATTTTTGTGAAAATGTGAGTCTTTACTTAATTTATTGCCGCCTTACTGATTAAAATAATTAATTTATTCTACAAAAACAAATAAAAAAACGTACTGCCTCCAATTGTATATAATATCATTTTAAATGTATTTAGTCAAAATAGTATAGAAGTTTAACATTGGCCATTTATATATTGTCTGCCATAACATGCACACACACATATGTATATTTATTGGCTTATCAATATTTGCCCAAATTTTTATATTACCCTACATATAAGAAGAATATAATTAATGACAAGTTCCAAGCTTACAGAACATGTGTTTTGCACCTTAACGTAACCATTTATTCTCTTTTAATTTCTTCCCCAGGCTCAGCTTCAGCGCACGCCCTCCAGCACATCAGAGGACTCCCTGAAGCTCCAGAGCAGCAGCTCCATCGAGCGAGAGATCGGGGAGGGCGACTTACCGTCCAGCCCCAGGAAGAACTCTCTGTCCAGGATGGACTCCAAACAGAAGGGCCGCAGCCTCTTCTCCCTGGGCAGCAAAACCCAGAGCTTAGAAGGACAAAACCCGATCCCCACACGACTGCTTCAGCTGGCTTCATCCAAGGAGAAGAAGGACAAAAAGAAGAAGAAGAGTAAGAGCCATCCTCCTCAGGATGCAGGTGAACATAGTGAACACACACACACAGATTAATTCAATAGAGATAATGATAAATAATTGATTCAATTAGCCTGCAAACCTCTACCGCTGTATCCGTTCTTACAAGTTCTCTGTAACAGAACATCACATGTTTCCAGAAGGAAAGGGTTTGCTTTTGAAGGTCTAATAGGATTTCTGAGTCGTGTGTTATGTATTTACAGTATAGATAAATTTTCTCCTAAAATCTTGCTGTTTTTTGTGTCCAGCATCACACCTGCTGCCCCTGACAGAGCCTTCAATGGACGGAGAGATCTTCTTCTGCTGATTTACCCATCATCCCTTCTGTCCACATCATTCCCTCTCATGGACTCTCTATTAAATTGGGAAGACACCCAAAGTGCCCTCTTCACATTTTTCTGGCAATCTTTCTACAAAATAATAAATCACACAAAACATGTCCTAGTCGCATCACACCCCAAAACCAAAAGAAAAATGAAAAAAATATATATTTTGCCAAACCCAAATTAATATAATCAGACTCTAGGCAAACTTCTACAATATAATCATTCTCACAAAATGTTCAAACTCAAATCAGTAATATTCTAGAATATTTTTATTACATCATTTTAATAACAATTTAGTCCCCAGATTCTCATTACCGTAATGTATAAATAGTAGTAATATATTATTTGAATTGTAAAGTATTTATAAACTAAGGTAAATCTTGTTCTGCATTTAAATAGTGTTTTATTACAGTAGTTTTTTTGCTGTAATAAAGATAGCTCCTTCACAGTAATGAGAATAACCATTGGGAAAAATAATTAGTAATTATCACCCCTATTCTATTTTAGTTCCTCGAAGGAGTCCCGTCTTAGAAATGCCACGAGCACTTTAACACCATTCACATGTTACCCTTGCCCCGGAAAATGACAAATCAATTTTTCATTTGCATTCCAAAGATAAAGCCCTAAGGACAGTTTTTGGGGCAGTTGTATAACATACCATGGCATTTCGTGCTAGTTTGAGATTTTCATCCTTCTGCATTGAATTCTTCATGACTTTATCAGGACAGATAAGCTGTAAATACTGTATGAACTGTAGACCCCCTGAGGGATATTTAAAGCAACCTGCTGGACAGGTAAAAGAGAGAAACATTCACGCAGGATAGTGTACCTCACCTATACATCCACCCTTATGGATCAAATGCACCATACCTAAATATCAATAATGCAATTAACACCGTTTTTGCACTCAGAGTGTCTTTTTTGCACTCATCACGTGTGAATATTCACCTTGCAATCCTTCAGGAATTTGTTCAGCTAGACGTTCTGTTGGCCTGATTTTGAGTTATTTATTGTTCAATGAGAATTTTTTTTTTTTTTTTTTTTTATGTAGTCCATGCTCTCAAAGTCCCATTTGCGCAGGCTTGCGTTGCAGCTTTTGCCTGCGCTTACTTGATTCTTCCATGAGGGGGCAGCAGAGAAGCGTTTTATAATTGAAGGCTCCTCCGTGCATTTACGTAACCTCTCAGTGATGATGTCAGAGGAGACACAGTGACGCAGTGCAGGAATTTTTATTTCTTCATATGCACAAAGCGAATCATTGGTTCGCCATTTAAGGAAAACGATGCCTATGGCCTTACAGAACTGTCAGCGACACTTGTCCTCAGGAACAAACAGGGAAAACTCAGTCCAGACGGGATACCGCATTGTTGCCGTCTCTCATGCGTAAGTGTAAACTTAAGTTGCTTAGCCTTAAAGAAATGATGGTGTGCACTAAAATACAACCCAGCATTTTCTCAGGAGAATAGGTTAGTTTTTTCATCTTTGTTTTGAAAGGAAGGTTTCATTTGTACATTGAGGTACATACGTTTTCTTGCAGAAAAAAGGAAGAATGAATACTATGTAAATATTTTAATAAATGTTTAAATGTAAAATTCTGACAATGTTGTTTAATTTGTGATTAATTTTGTAAAATGTGTTTTGTGAGACGTAAGGCTTTATTTATCAGTGATCCCCTTAAGAAGACAATATTTCCTCACATTAAAAGCTGTTGCAATTTTTTTTGGCTTGTATTGTTTGTCTCTCTCTCTCTCTCTCGTTTTTATTCTGTCCATTGAACTGCAGGTTATTGTATGTTTCATTCAAATTCACTGGACAAAGAGATCAAGGCTACCTTTTCCTTTTAAAAAGATTAAAGCATGTTTTAAAGAAATTGCCACGGTAGAATAAAGTATAAACATGACCTTTGATCTATCATCTTCATGCAATATGACTCCACTATTACCTCTAACTGATGGACAGAGATTAGATATAAGGTGGGTCATTTCTACTTTTCATGTCCCTCATCACGTCTTCATATACTGAAAAAAATATTAAACTCAATTTCAATTACACTTAAGAGGACACAGTGATGATTTAAGGTTTGAGGAGATGTTGGCAATTTTTTTTTTTTTTTTTTTTTTTTTTAATTCTGACCAATTTGCTGAGACAAATCAAAGTGTTACATGTCAGGGAAACATAATACAAGCACAAAAACACACACAAGGAAAACACTGGGATTTGTTTCAGATATAGTAATATTTAAGCAATGTTAAGGTTTTTGTTTTGTTATTTATGCAAGAGGTTTAATGTCATTATAATAAAAAAGCCACACACAAAAGAAGTATAAAACAGTGGCAGAATAAAAAATATGAGATCCAAGTTCAGACCAAAATTGTTTGAATATTTAAGTTCCATAGTGACTTCATCATCCCAGGAGTGACTTCATTTTGGAGGGAAAACAACAGCACAAACATAGACAAGTACTGGATTTGTTGAGTTCGGTGGCAAGAGCTACTAACTTGCAGAAGACACTAACCAGTTATAAATTCCAGATGCGCAGAGGGGGAACATTGAAAACACTGCGTTAAAATGCGCCCCGCTAATTAAACTATGCTATTCTGTTACATTGGCGATGTGACATGATTTACTTTAATTAATTGTATAGAGAAACCAGTGAATGAAGACTGACAGTCAATGTTTAATGTTCAGAAATTATTATTTCAAGAAATGTAGGCTAGCATTTCGACTTATGTGGGCCATCCCATGCATGGTTGCAGTGTGTTTAGTGACAAACTTCTAAATCAGATTATTTTTAACCTGTTAAAATAACCATTATTTTATTTGAAAAAGTTTTTATTTTATAACAAAAAAAAAATAATTATTTCATTAAATCAAACATTTTAAGCTGGCAGATGGAAAGCTCTCGGATTTCATCAACAATATTTTAATTTGAGTTCTGAAGTCAAACAGAGGTTTTACGGGTTTGGAACGACATGGTGAATAATTAATAATGAATTTATTAATTAATAATTTTCATTTTTGGGGGAACTATCCCTTTAAGGTAAGTTCTTACGAATTTATGAATAAGCCTCTCGTTTTAAAATCTTCCCCGTCTACGGACATAAGTTATAAGATCCGCCTTGAACATTACAATGCACACCATAGACATAGACCTAAATACCTCAAAGCTTCACTGGCCGCTCGACCGCACTTCAACGTCGCCGCCATATTGGAGCGGGCAACTCTCACATCAGGAAAACATAAGCCTACCTGACTCGTCGCCAGCTTGGGCATCTATAGACCGTCGCACAATAATAAAAACGGATCTCGGGGTATAATCTTTCACACGTAAGACTGGACAGTTGTTTCTGGATGTTTTTTGGTAATTTTTTACATTATGTTGACAGCTTAATTAGTCACCAGTGTCAGACAAATAGATAACGATATCGCTAGTTAGCTGTGACAGCTGACACTTATAATAATTCAAAGTTTAAAGGGGGGGGGGGGGGTGAAATGCTCGTTTTCACTCAATATCCTGTTAATCTTGAGTACCTATAGAGTAGTACTGCATCCTTCATAACTCCAAAAAGTCTTTATTTTTATTATAAGAGAAATATAGTCTGTACCGATTTTCCCGGAAAAACACGAGCGCCTAGAGGCGTGACGTGTGGGCGGAGCTAAAGAATCACGAGCGCCAGTAGGCTTTTGAGTTGAGAGCATGTGGAAGCTGTGACACAGATCCAGAGGCTGAAATTTAACAAGAGCAGCATCAGCGAAGGCGGTATGCTATGTGGTATGTACTGAAACTGTATATATTTGCTTAGCGGTTTTGGAAAATGACTAAGTTCCACTTTATGTCGTCTTTTTTTTTTCTTTTAAGATGTACATGTGGGAAGTGCAGTTTGATGACAACATCGCATGTTGATTACTTGATGTGCTTACACACTGATAGCTAAGTTAACAACACAGAGATATTTGAAGCAGTTTTACTCACTGCATGTGGTTCCAACACACAATCGTGACCCTTTTCCGTTGGGACTGCATTATCCTTAAGAAATAAACGATGTGCAATCCCAAATGCAGAGAACAAACAAAAATACTTGCACAACTCCGTTGATGCTCTGTAAAAATAAACTCCATCCACTGGTCCCTTAATTGCTGTTTCTCTTTTGGTAATCTGTGCAGGGTTGTCTTGCCCTGGCAACCAAAAACACACTTCTTTTGTGACTTTTCGCCACGCTCTCGCTCTGATCAGGCTGTGCTCAGCCTCTCAGTGCTCTGCTATACAGGAGCGCGGCGCACTTAGGACCCATATAAGGAAATTCCGCTCCATCTAACGTCACACAGAGCCATACTCGAAAAAAACTTTCCGAAACTTGTGACAAACCGGAAGAGGTTTTTTTGGAACAAAAATACTCCTTCAAACGTACAACTTAATTTTTGAAACTTTGTCCATGTTTAGCATGGGAATCCAACTCTTTAACAGTGTAAAAAACTCAGTATGCATGAAATAGCATTTCACCCCCCCTTTAAACGAGTTCTTATTAAGTTTTAACTTTATATTGCAGTTTATATCATAAACTAAATTCTGTTATGAGCACAATATGTACAGCAAGCACTTTGACAAGATGTCAGTATTAGTGATGGAGCTGAAGCATCTCTCTTTAATTTCACTAACGTTACTCATTTACAAATATTAAGTTTATTATCACGTAATTATAAGGATTTAGCTTATCATAAAACTGTGAAGTGATTAAATGGATATATTTCCCCCCCTTTTTAGTCAATTAAAAATAGGACAAGGACAGCCTTTAAGGAAAACTGAAGAAGGCCTGTTCTCAGTATTTCCAAGAGTCAAGACTATACAGACTAATGTTGTATATGTACTAGTTAAAACCTGTTTTTATATAGTCTATGGCAGGGGCGGACTGGCCATCTGGAGCACCGGGACTTTTCCCGGTGGGCCGCTGGCCAATATGGGCCAGCCCACCCGCTACACAAATATATATATATATATATATATATATATATATATATATATATATATATATATATATATATATAATTATATGTAATTATATGTAATTATATATAAGTAATGACGGAAATCATAATATTACATCTCTTTTCTATGCAAATGATTGAGTGAGTCGATCGCGGGGCCGACAAGGAGTGTGTTTTGTTTGCATGAGTGTTTTGCCCTACCTCCCTGTTTAGTTTGTTCTACTCAGGGAGCACAAGATAAAAAGTGATCAAACCTCATTAGAGGGGAAAAAGACCAAAAATGGTATTCCACATAGATTACATCACAGGAGATTCACAAAGGACATAACTGGGCATGCCTCTCAAACTGACAGAGGACAACATTCCACACCACCTTTACCAGGATACAATAAGTAACAACCTCACTAGACAAAACACACACTGAATTTATAGGAGGTGGCCAGCACCATGAAACAAGACAAGAGGAAACAAAACAATACACATTTTCACAACAACAGGAACAGCAACAAATTTGGAATTAACAATACATTTAACAAAATTTGGAACCATGAATAAATTTTAGTTAATGAAAAAGGATTCTATTAGACAAAAATCACACTGATCAAGACATCACATTTTCTTATGTCCCTTCTTATACCTCAAAGTTGCTATAGTCTAATTTCCTTTAGAATTCACATAAAAGAGAACAACTTCCTGTTTGAATCTCTGTCACTAGGCTGGTCCATTCCCACAACACAGCAGGTATTAAACATTTCAAGTCATTTTAATTTCAAGAATGAACTTTTATCTGGTGTTAATGTTTTAGCCTTAAGCCAAATAACTAAGCCTGTGCACTGATTCAGTACAAAGACAAAGATCGTAAACCAAACCAATATAAAAATGCCCTTTTACTTGATCAACTGCAAAGATGAATGTATACGCATTGTGTGGTTTAAATCCAGGCCATCACAGTTCAGCATCTAGTAAGATCTCATTCAAGTCAAGATATTTTATCTGCACATAATTTCAAAGCAGCTTCTAGTAAGCTCTGTTACCTCTAAAATGGCTTAATGGTTTACACAGAGTAGTTTTACTGGGCAATATGATGATATAAATGATCCATTGTTTAAGATCTAGCTATGCTTTCTCCCCTTTAAAAAATAGCCATGGTTTAGCAACTCTAACAACATTAGACATTAGACATTAGTGAAGGAGACTGAATAATGATTATTTGCAGCCTCTCAGACAAACCACGGAGGAAATAATGTTTTATTATTTAAAGAGATTTACATATCAGTCTGTTTAATTCTAAGAGTAAGATGGTTTAAAAATATATTTATAGTAAACGGTCTGCTTTTTCTTTGCTTTTATTTGCGTGTGTTTACACTTTGCTCCTGAGCGAGACCTAAAACATGGCGGAATCCAGCGCGGCGTGACGTAGATTCCCAATAAATCCACTTCACCAGCCAATAACAGTGATACTTAAACAGCTACCGCGAAAATATAAGTTCAAAGACAAAAAAATTGAAATGGCAGCACACTTGTTCCTCTGACGCATAAGGACTATACAGTTATTCTTGTTTTTGCGAAGAAATTTGGCAGAATAAGTATAATGTTATCTTGTCATTGTTTCATAAGTGTGTTTTGCTAGTGTTATGGAAGAGTGACTTGATTTAAGACCTGTATGAAGTGTTTTGGTTGTTTTAGTGCATTTTGGATATGAAATTTACTGCTGTGCCAAGCTGAACGTTGGAGAAAATGACCTTAGCATTGAGAAATGTGTCCTTTACGATTCTAAAACACAGCAGTGTTTGGTAAGTGCCCATCACGAACTTTAGATCTGTTTCTAACCGGTCCAATGTTTAACGGACCAGAGCATATTTCTGAAAACATCCATCATTTAGAAATACTTCTATGACAGCATATGCATATTCAAGCATATTTTTGAGGTGTTGCATAACAGGATTGAGCCCAGGTCTGTGAGCTGATGGCCTGTGATTAGCACTGACGCTCATATGATTAGTGCATGCTTGTGTGTAAAAGCTCTGTGCTGTGTTTCCCTGCAGCCATTAGTTTCATGGCAGTGATGCGGCTTTGCCAACTGTTGGTTGCAATGCTGTGAAACCTGTTGCTAAGGTAACAGTCCAACTAGATTGCAGGGAGGAGAGCGAGTGCATGCATGCAGGGATCACCGAATGTCATCAAGATTTGTTGAATGAGTGATTTTTAGATGTTTGCTACAAACTGCTAAGAGTTAGGTTAAAGGCAATCAGCATTTTCAGTATTTTTACAACTGGCTCAGTCATGTGTGAATTTCTGCTTGATTACTTCATTCTGGGTGAGGGATTCTGAGGGTTCTGGCTTGTTAGAAAATAGGCCAGTAAATAGTAGTACAACTACAGTTCTTTATGATTAAAAAACCCCTCTGTTGTTAATTAGTTGTGACCCAGAGCTCAAGTTGTAATGTTATTCATGTATTTTGAGATGTGGTGGAAGTGAGATAAAAAAAAAGATGATAACTTTTGATCCTTGTATGGAAAATATATATAAAATGATTGAAAGCAGAAGCTTTGTCAGTAGTGTAGAGATAATCTTTGTTCTCAGAAGTGAACTTTGAAGTTTGCGACACTGATGGAGATGATTTCTCCTAATAGTTTATCAGTCATCATGAAAGCACTGTACCAGTAACACAAAACACACTTCTATAATTGCATTTCAGCATGTGAAAATTTTGCACCAGAGGAACAAAAACGTTATATGGGATATGGTGGGCAATATTGATCAATATCAGTGCACTGATAATATCATAATTTGATTAGCACAGTGCTGGCCTAAAAGCATTCTGATGTCACTAACCTTTTTTTTAATTAATTTTTTTTTTAAGGTGAAGTGTGTCATTTCTGCATACTGTGTCATACTGTTAGAGGAATCAGCGTAATAACTTGTGCATAGTTGACTCCACATATCCCAGATTAATATGTAAAGACATTTTAATATTGTAACAAGCATAAAAAAATTACACACTTTAGTTTTGAAGTCAAGAATGTATTTTTCATCCATAACTTATTTAACAATTTAACCAAAATCAGCCAGTCTAGCTTCAGTACATCAGAGTTGTATTTTTAATTCATATTACATTTGTTTTTTTTACTGCTGTTCCGCACACATTTCACTGCCAAATGCATAAAAATAAATAATTACAGTAAATATAGTGTTTTGCAAGCACCCTTCTCAATCTAATAACTTACTAGTAATAGACTCTTGATATGAATTTTTTTTTCTTTTTTTTTCTTCTCTCGCAAGCATAGATAAAAAATGAAAGTCTCCAAGTTTGAGGACAGGATTGTATTTTCATCCACAACTTTAACTATTTTCAACAACTGTAACTAGAATCAGCTAGTCTATCTACAGTACATCAAATTTAGTAATAAATATTGTAATTTTAAAGTCACACATTATTATTGTTACGAACCAAACCCATAGTACATAATTAAATATAATTATAATTAGTGTTTTGCAAGTGCCACTGTGTTTGCACCTTTCAGTTGAATCAGCCTAACTCCACTCTACATATTAATCATTGATATAAAAAAAAAACATTTTGAACAGGTGTGGTAATAAATTACACACAACAGTTTTGAGAACAGGAATGTATTATTTTCTAACATAAATTATTTATTCTACAGTACGTGGAAAATTCAGCATTTAATATTGTATACATGCCCTCGTTTATAGTGTGAATTTCATTTGCAATACTATAAAGACATTTGTCATTTCATCGAGTGTATTATAACACAGTCTAGTACATAATGAGCCTAAATCATTTTTCTCAATATGAGACAGTAGGGTCTACTTGAATGAATTGCAGATAGATAACTCTCCTCGGGGAGCAGAGCTAAAAACCTGAGCTTCCTTCTCTAACTTTTCACTCAAGTTTGGCCTTTGGAACAAGTGTCCTTGGGGCAACGGAGCTCGCATGGACCTGCATTTATAAAAACTTCAGAGCTCCTGTTTGCATAAACAGAAACTGAATAGTTGAGACTTAATAGAGCTGATGGCAGTGGGTGGTAATGATCTTAGGGTCGATTCCAGTCATGCTTATGTGCTTGATCACTGTCATTAAAAGTCAAAGACAAACACTCTCCAACTCCACTCCTCAAGCCTGAGTGGAGCTCGCCTCTTCACTCGTTCAATAACAATGTGCGCTGCTTATTTGAGCCTTTAGCAGAAATAGGATGATCCAGAGGATTCAGTTCAGATTTCCTGAAGTGAAATGTCCACTGAGTGGAGATAAGAACCATTTTATTTTTCAGACAAACATGACTGGCAGTTTAATTATATAAATGTATACAGGGATGTACTGTATACATTTATACACCCTTTCGTGACAAAAAGAAAAATGCTTTGTGGTTCTAATTTTTGAAAGCAAATAAATCAAGACAGACATAAATATTGTAGTTGTGTAATTTTACTCTTTGTTCTGTAAACAAATGTTTTCTTCTTATCTTATGAAATACTTGTTTAAATGATAGATTAATAAATAAATAAATAAATAAATAAAAAGCTCTATGAATCTAACCTTTGAAAGCAAAGAAAAAAAAATGCACATACATATTAGTATTGTAGTTTTACTGTTCTGTAAACACATTTTCCTGATATTATTATTATTATTATTATTATTATTATTATTATTGTTATTGTTATTATTATTATCTGCCAAATGTATACAAATTTATTCTGAAACAATTAGTAATAAAATACAATGACAAATACACGAAAGAAAATTAACTTTTTTTTGCATATATAATATCAATAATAATAATAATTAACTACCAAATGCATTTAAATTATTATTAAAGTTTTAATTTTATAGTACAATAGTATTATTGCAATAGTATTTCTGTATTAAGATTTTTTTTAATATAATTTGATAATAAAACCAAAAATTTTCCATTAATTATATTCTTCTTATTATTATTATTGTTATTATCTTATTGAATGGGGGAATGAGGTTTCTATTTTTGTCCTTATAGCTGATCATTGATCGTAGTTTTTAAAGCCCTAATTGAAAACAGTAATACTGTAAGAACAGCCCTGCTGTCTCAAACCCACTTGCCATTTGTAATCAAAAAAGGACGTCTGTTCCCCCGAGAAACAGAAACCCTGTTAAAACCGGATATTACAATTAAATGACTTTAGTTAAGCAACTCTCAATTGAGCCGCAGTGTGTTGTATTGAGTGGGGTCTGATACTGTTTCAGTCAATCCACTTTTTAACTCTATGAAATCATTTCCTCCACTGCCAGTGAAATGACTCATTTACTAACTCTCTCATTACTACCAAACTCAATTTCTCTGCTTCCCACTGGCAACAGAAAGCTTTCACTTTTCTTTCCATTAAATCAGGGAATTCAGGATATTTCTATTATGGAGCTAAGGAGATGTATTGTACGTCGATATTTGTTTGGAGCAGAATTGCCCCGCGTCGCTCTGTGAAATTATCCCTGAAGAAAAACACCATTTTGCTTTAAATTGTGTGCAGTGTGAGGAGCTGAATATTCCTCGTTTGATCAGTGTTAAGCATTCCTCACAATACTGCACGACTGGATATCAAAACTCTCCTCGAATGTGATATTTATTCAAGTATTAAGAATCGGTTCCAAAAGCAATTGGTAGCGCCGTAGTCCCATGATTCATCCTGATCCAAGCACCATGTCTGGAATCAGTGTTTTTATTGTTAAATAAAACAAGCAATTCAAATTAATATTTTCAATTTGAGCTGAAATAAAGTAAATATAAATATAAACATGAGATGAAAAACTTCAGATTAAAAACTTTAAATAATGCAGCATTGGTAAATATTAACTAAACTAATATAGGCTTATTTCAGTAGTAATTACGGAGCCCCGCACATGACATGCAAGAAAAAATAAATAAATTGTGCGCACGATTTACTAATTCGTTCCCTCAATGTACTAAAACGTGCACACGATTACTATTGCATTCCCTCAATTTACTATTGTGTTCCCTCGATTTGCTAAATCGTGCGCACGGTTTAGCAAAACGAGTGAATGAATTAGGAAATTGTGCGCACAATTTATAAATCGAGTGAACTAAATAGTAAATCGAAGGAACGTAATAGTAATCGTGTGCACGTTTTAGTACATTGAGGGAACGAATTAGTAAATCGTGCACATGATTTAGCCTAATATTTTTTCTCCGTAAGTAATATCTCTATTGTTTCAATTTTATAATTTAAATAAAATAAAAAAGTATTTTGAACTTTTTATTTAATTATTATAACCTGCCAAATGCATAAAAGTAAATGATTAAATACTCTTTTTTTTCTTTTTTTTTTTACAATACAAACCCTAAAGGTAAATTAAAACTGAAATAAATATGAGTAGAAATATTAAAACAATTTTGTTAACTAAAAATGACAAGTGCATAACAAAATTATTAAAACCTAAATAAAAATGGTGTATATATATATATATATATATATATATATATATTATTAAATACTTAAAGGGGGGGTGAAATGCTATTTCATGCATACTGAGTTTTTTACACTGTTAAAGAGTTGGATTCCCATGCTAAACATGGACAAAGTTTCAAAAATTAAGTTGTATGATTGAAGGAGTATTTCTGTTCCAAAAATACTACTTCCGGTTTTTCACAAGTTTCGGAAAGTTTTTTTCGAGTATGGCTCTGTGTGACGTTAGATGGAGCGGAATTTCCTTATATGGGTCCTAAGGGCACTTCTGCCGGAAGAGCGTGTGCTCCCGTATAGCAGAGCACTGAGAGCACAACAGACTTCACTGATCAGAGCGAGAGCGTCGTGAAATGTCACAAAAGAAGTGTGTTTTTGGTTGCCAGGGCAAGACAACCCTGCACAGATTACCAAAAGAGAAACAGCATTAAGGGACCAGTGGATGGAGTTTATTTTTACGGAGCATCAACGGAGTTGTGCAAGTGTTTGTGTTTGTTCCCCTGTATTTCGAAGATGCTTGTTTTACAAACAAGGCCCAGTTTGAGGACGGATTTGCACATCGTTTATTTCTTAAGGATAATGCAGTCCCAACGAAAAAGGGTCACGATTGTGTGTTGGAACCGCATGCGGTGAGTGAAACGGCTTCAAATATCTCTGTGTTGTTAACTTAGCTGTCGGCGTGTAAGCACATCAAGTAAACAACATGCGATGTTGTCATCAAACTGCACTCTCCACATGTACAGCTTAAAAAAAAAAAAAAAAAAAAAAAAAAAAAAACACAAAGTGGAACTTAATCATTTTCCAAAACCGCTAAGCAAATATATATACAGTTTCAGTACATACCACATAGAGCCGCTGTTGTTGCTGCTGCTCTTGTTAAATTTCAGCCCCTGGATCATAAATATACGCTGAATCTGACTGTTAGCCATGGTTTGTTTTGGATGGTTTTGTCCTCACAGTGTCACAGCTTCCAGACGCGCTCAACACAAAAGCCTACTCGCGCTCGTGATTCTTTAGCTCCGCCCACACGTCACGCCTACAGACGCTCGTGTTTTTCCGGAAAAAAACAGTACAGACTATCTTTCTCTTATGAATATAATAAAACTAAAGACTTTTTGGAGTTATGAAGGATGCAGTACTACTCTTTAGGTACTCAAGATTAACAGGATATTGAGTGAAAACGAGCATTTCACCCCCCCTTTAATAATTCAATAAAAAACGATTACGATGTACTTGACTTCATTATGTGGAGTACATAATAGTTTTTGCCTACCTGTTTCACATCATATGCAAACGCAGTTTCACAGCAAAATCCAACAAAACTTTTTTTGCGGGAATTGCGATCTTAAGTGGATAAAAGATGTTATGCATGTGGCTGCTTCAGCCATTGAGTAAGTGGAGCCTTTCAGACCCACTCGCTGTTTTTACAGTTCCTCGTCTACATTCCCCGCAGCTGATTAGTCAGCATTAATAATTCCTGGGGACTCATTTCTCTGACTCATTTGTAATGCCTGGATGGTGACTGCAGTGAATCAATCACAGAACAAAGATCCCTGTTGCCCAGGCAACTTCTCTGACATCTGTCATATTCTTTGCACTTTTCTGATACCACGAGGTGCTCTTGACTTCAGCTGCTCTTTGAGGCGTTTGAATCACTGCTAGTGCGACAGTAATAAATGCAATTAATGAGACATTCATTAAGCAACCAGTGCTAACACCAGTAACACATGGCTTAACGTTTACATATTTAAAGCACATATGTGCTGTGCATGCAAAGGTAGTTATTGAGATGCAAACATGTTTCATGTTAATGGTATAGAAGTACTGACCCAGCAGTTATATTCAACACACCCAGCAGAGATTCATAAATATTGTCAAAAATAATGTTCATGTATGAAATGAAAACACTTTCATGTACGTGTGGTGTGCGTATAGCCATTTTACAACTACAAACAGCATATGAATGATATGAGCAATTATTTCACTTCTGTAAGGCATGGATGTATGAATATCATTTCCACTGGACCTCAAAACAATCTCAAGACTGTATGTTTTAAATTCCATCTGAAAACCCCTTAAGCAGTAGCAAATACAAAGTTTATGACATGAAATGCCAAAATGCTTTTTGGAATATTTAGTATTCATCGGTTTTCTTTTTCACTATCTGTAAGACATTTGGCTTCTTGAATGAGTTTAACAGCAAAGCAAAGTGTAATGGTCGAGGGTCAGGCTTTGTCTCAAATCACAGCATAATGTTGGGCATTTATAATATTACATATTTGTAATTAGTGCACGCCTTGAAGATAAAACAAATGCAAAAAGTAGCCGTATTTATTCTTGCACATCTCTTGCATGTTAACAAATTGTCTGGTAATAGAGAAACCCATTTAGCTAATTATTCAGCTTTCAGGGAAACAAACCATCCCAGTGTTGCTCTAATATAAAAACAACATTAAATAAACCACAAAATCTTCTGATGAACTTTGCATTTTGTATTTAATGCAATTAGCGTGATTAGACAGCTCTCTTTCCCCTGGAAGGTGAAAGAGTAAAAGGTGAAAAGGTAAAAAAAAAAAAAAAAAAAAAACGGAGAGAGAGAGAGATGGAATAATGATTGTTAGGATTACATATATGTTGCCAAATTATGATATCACCATAGTTACATGTATATTTATAAATATTTATTTTTGCATATTTATTTAAACATATAATTGACACAGTAAGTGATAATCTCTGTTTTTACATTGTTACAAACAAATTCCAAAACATTTTAAGCAGCTACATTGACAATAATATTTGTTTCTTCAGAACCAAATATAGATTTCTGTAGGATCATGTGAAAATGAAGACTGGAGAAATGATGCTAAAAACTCAACTTTGCATCACAATAAATTATATTTTAAAATATGTTACAATAGAAAGCAGTTATTTTAAATTATAACATATTTCACAATATTATTATAGTATTGTGTATTATACGTATATACATTTTACTGTATTGTTGATTAAATGCAGTCTTTGTGAGTATAAATATAAATTCTGACAATTTTAAATATTAAGAGTATTCTAGGAAACTATTACTGCAATTTTTTTTTTTTTACTATGAAATTTATTGTCACGAAACATAAGGTAATGAATTCTCATCGTACCAGGCTTTGACATTTCTTACTTAGGATCGCGCGTGATAGAGGTCTAGTGCATCTACACATTTAACATTCTGCACCATGGGGATGCTGGTTGGTTTTACCTCTATTGAGAAACTAAAAATCTGTAGCTGGAAGCATTACACCAAGTTTTCAGCTGGCACATTTGATGTCTGACTTGTGCGCATTAGAACCCTGCGGTGCCAGTTGCTGTTGGCTGCATATCCAAACAGTTGGAGTGCTAACACATAAGAGTGTTTGTGAAGAGCTTAATAATATCATCGCATGACCAAATTGATTCTGCCCTTATTAAGAATTATACTGTGCTCTGCATCATACAGCAGCTACAAAATGAAATAAAAAATGTAAGTGTATATAGTCAGCACTTAGCTTTTGTTTGTGATGACAACACAACACAAGTATGTTTTGTACAAACATAGAAGAATACATTTCCCCTAATGCTTGTTTAGTTTGTCAGTGCTGTGAGAAAGAGAATGTGAGTGATTCAGTGTGCACCGCTCAACAGTATGTTGAGTTCAGTCATCATTACAGGATGCTAAGAAGAAAAGACATAACATTTCTATTTCTATACATATCTTAATTCAGAAAAAAAACAGTGCAATGGGGTTTGTAAACATAAATGTATTATCTTTTTTTGTTCGTTAATGCATTAAGATCACCTATAATAACCATTGATTATGATCATTAATTATAGAAAACCGTTCTAGTTTTACTGATCGATTGCTGATTAAAGGAATAGTTCACCCACAGAATTAAAGTTAGCTGAAGATTTACTCACCCTCAGGCCATCCATAATTTTTTTCTTAATTTCTTAAACAGATTTGGAAAATAGCATTACAATACTTGCTCCTCTGCAGTGAATGGGTGCCGTCAGAATGAGAGTCCAGACAGCTGATAAAAACTTCACAATAATCTACAAGACTCAATTAATGTCTTGTGAAGCAAGACGTTGTGTTTCCAATCTTGGATGGCCTGAAGGTGAGTACATTTTCAGCTATTTTTTTTTTTTCACACAGTAGAGATGTTTTTCTGCAAATCATTCATTGAGTTTTGGGCATTTATTCTTTCTTGACAGATGGTCTTTGTGTGAAAAATCAGTGCTCCACCAGGTATTGAGTTGTTGACATGTACTGTATGTCAGTCAGAGAGAATGAATCTTTACCAAAGGTTCCCCACAGCTCTGCCACACTGCCGTCACTTAACACTGCTTACACTTTGGCACAGCAGATGGCCGCTGACAGGGAGAAAACAAGCATGGAAATATCAGCAGAGATGCTGATGAAAGGGACAGATACCCTAAGGTATCCATCAGTAATGTCCAGTCCTCTGACCTCGCTGCTTCTAAAGGAATTGTATACTGAATCCTTTTATTAGTAGGTGTAGCGTCAAGAAATGAACAGATATCATGTTTATTGATGGAGTCACCGGGCAGTTTCTAATGGATGCAGTGCAGAGCTGTGTAGACCTTCCTTTCAACCTGGGTTTGAATACGAGCAAGCAGTCATTCACTCCTGCCAGAAATACAGCCACAGTTATTTGAGACTGTAAGTTAACTAAAACTAAATAACTAAAAAACAGTTTGTTGCTTTTGTTTTATTTAATAAAAAACATAAAGCATGATCAATATATTAGTCAGATAACCAAACATATGACTCTCATGAGCCAGTTATTTTTAGTGAATCAATAACTTGTGTGAAAAGTATGATTCATGAACAACTGACTGGCAAGACTAGTGCCTATTCATGAGCCAGTTCTTTTCAGTGAATCAATAAAATGCAGAATGAGTCATGACCAATTTCTGTTCACAAACAAATGACTCTTCTGAGCAGGTTCTTGTTAGTGAATCAAAAAGTAGCACAACCAGTGGTGATTCACAAACAAATGACTATGAGCCAGTTCTTTCTGGTGAATCAATGAAATTAGGATTTACAAACAATTGTGCTGGATATTTTTAGTGATCTACTTTTCACAAACAAATTACTTGTATGAGTTTTTTGCCAAAAACATGCTACCATATTTCTGTATTTGCAATCATTCACACCTAATAATATCCAATAATATCAATGTGGGTGAATGTGGCACCAGATTGTTTGGTGGTTTAAATATAAAAGCACTCTCCCCTAATGAGACCTGTTTGGAAACAATCATTATTTTAGCGAGTCCATCATGTGGTGCCGCTATTGGCAAAGAAATGACTCGCTTTACCTCTACCATAATCATTCAAGAGTCAAGAGGAGTTCAGCCTGTAGTCAACAAGACAGATTTCTGTGATTTTGGGAAGAAGGCAGGACAAGTTGACCCTGCGGTTCTAGACTGAAGGTGTTGTCATTGGGCTTGTCATTAATGTTGCACCAGGGATCATTCACCCCTTTTCCCATCCTGCTTTATTCCCCTTATTAGCAGCAAGCCGACCATCTGCACCAATCTCCCCAATGAAAGGATGGGCATATGGCGCACAGAACTGGCACGGGGTGCATTATCATATCAAACTTGCTCTCTGTGCTCTAGGGAATCGGCCACGCACCCACCGCTTCTTAAACGGACTCCATTACATCGATCAAACACCTTGACGGCATCTCGCACTCTCTCTCCCTTGTCTGTGAGAGGGATGTGTGCTTTCATAAATATTTGACTGCCTCTCCTTGTTTTGAGTCTTTCATCTCTCGCTTCTCTCTGGCCACAGGATCTGAAGGCTGAGCTGGCAAACAGTGGCCGCTGATGGGAAGACTTGTTTTGTTTCACATGCATGTACAGTATGTGTTTGTTGAAGGCCAGACAAAATAAGATGGGTGAATAGAAATGATTTACACGCTTAATATTGAAGTGGTTTGTTTATATGTTCATTTAGACTTTCATTGTGTTGAGTAAATGTAATAATTAGTATTTTTATGGTGCAAATTCACAAGCAAATGACTTTTTTTTTTTTTTTTTTTTTTTTTGGTGAATCAGAAAAAAAGTAAATAAAGAAATGTTGCGAGAGCAGTGGCAATTCACAAACAAATTAATATAATTAGTATAACCTTTTTAGAGAATCAATAAAATGATCAGTAAAATCATTAAAATCCATTTAATTAATTTTAGCCATTAATTTACATGACAACAGTGTTTCGGTGGCCGATAATGCAAACTTGGATAAACAGGTTTCAAAGTGCAAGTGTTTGAAAATGCTACCGTTATCGTCTCCTTGTATACTCTAAAAACGCCAATTTGTGAAACTGTGATGTCATGCGGATGCAAATTGTGCATTCATTCTATAGGTGCGAGTTCCTTCACAAAGTGACATCATCACCTACTGGCCTGGTATGCATAATGCAGAATTTTAGTCATTTTCGCAGACACACAACTTTTCAAAAACACACAGAATTTTTTTTTTTTCCGTTTTGAAGTACATTGTTGTTGTGTAAATGTACTCTTAAACTAATAAACTAAAACTTATTAAAACTATACAGACATATTTATAAAGACATGAACACAATAAAATTTTCATCAAATAGGTTTTATAATGTAGTAGAGAGTTGATCTTTAAATCTTCAGATGCCATATATAACAACAGTCTACAGTGACTACAAATGAGCTGCAGATCTTCTGTACGCAGAACAAGCTCAGAATTTAGTGTGTTACCTCTGAATTGTTGCCCAAGTATCTTCAGCAGGGACAGAGAAGATTAATCTTTAATCTCATTCCAAGTTTCTCAGCACTCCTCAGAGGCGATGAGATATTGTGTTCGGTTTTTGTTTCCAGAGGGCATGCAGATTTAAAAAAAAAAAAAGTCTTTATTGCATTTGGCCAAATATGCATTTCATATCAATGCAGTATAACGACACACAATTGAATCACATTTATTAAGATGGGTATTCAGACGGTCAGTTAAGTTACTATGCAAATGTTCTTGCTTCAGAGTAGATGCAAGTTGTAGCATCTTCTTTACAACAATAAATTTATTTATTTATGCCTTTGGCGTTTTTGTGTTTTTATGGCTGCAGAGGCCAGTATGTGCATACATAACTCAAACGACTGCTCTTTCATTTGCTGTGCTGTATGGCTTTCTCCTTCCATGATAGTTAGCATGCCATACCAAGTTTTAGATGCCATGTATGAAGCTGTTGGTGACTTTTGATTAGGGCTTTAAATTAAATTAATTGATTAATAATGTTATTTAAAATTTTACATTCAAAACTAAATGTAAAATGTTAATTATCAATATGTGTGGTGAACAGCCTCCAAATAAAAAGAATTAAACGCAGACGTGTAAATCAGGCAACAGACACAATTATATAGCTTTTGAATTGTTCTGATGTGTGTGTCTTGATGTTTTTCTTTCAGCATTTCACAGTTTTTAAAGATGCTTTTAAAGATGAGTTTTATGTTCAGTGGCCCTGCTTTTTATTATTATTATTATTATTATTATTATTATTATTATTATTATTATGGGTCAGGAGCATGATTAATTGCAAAATTTTTATTTTATTTTAATTTTTCTAATAAAATAAATGAAAAGGAATGGAGATCTGTTGGAATTTGTATTGCAATGTTTCAAAGTTCTAAAAAGAAAATGAGACAATACTGAAGTATTGTGATCTGTTCGATTTATTCCTTATATTATTTTTACTTGGTCTTTAAAGATCTGAAAATGTCTTAAAATGTACCTTCATACAACCTGCAGAAACTCTGTATGGTTCTATTTATGCACACATTAATTGTAATTATTTCCATAAAAATTTAATATTTTCCTTCTAATTACAAACTTGTATGTGTGTGTGTGTGTGTGTGTATATATATATACATTGTACACTCTATTAGTGTACAATGATCTGTTAAGCAAACTTAAATCAGCATCTTCTAACACAAATATATGCTTAAATTCAGAGATGTATAGTAACGAAGTAGAACTACTTCGCTACTGTACTTAAGTACTAAAAGGCGGTATCTGTACTTTTCTAGAGTATTATTTTTTTCTCCTACTTCCACTTTTACTTCGGTACATATTTTCGCTGAGTTTAATACTTTTACTCCGATATTTTTTTTATGTGCGGCATCGTTACTCGTTACAATTATAATAATGTTACGAATCATTCCATTACAAACCACTGCCAGAACTGTAGATGGCAGGTTTGATGAAGCTGGCACTGAGCGAATCAAGCGACACTGCGCGTGCTGACTGAACTGCTGTGAAGAGAGAGATGAACACCGAGCCGAGCCAGATAATGACTCGTTCACGAGTCAAGAACCGGTTGCATCGGTTTTCGGATGACCAGTAACGTTAGTTCTTTCTGACAGTTCGATTCAATAAACCAGTTGAAGAAAACAGTTCACCGATTCTTTTGCGCTCGATGCAATGGCGTCATTGGCGTTGACTGCACATGGGCTCATAACATTAACACAGAATCAGTTCAGAATCAATCACCAAAAGAAAACAGTTCGGTTCCAGAAGCTCTGTGTGTCGGTTTGCTTCACGCTAAATCACACATGCGCAGTATCATCAGCTCCTCGGTTCACGAATCGGACGCGTCTGACACAAACGGTTCTTGACTCGTGAACGAGTCATTATCTGGCTCGGCTCGGTGTTCATCTTCAGTTCTCTCTTCACATCAGTTCAGTCAGTGTACTGTTTGAGTCAATGAATTACTCCGGGATATTGGTTTGTTTTAACTCCGAGGGAGTGTCAGACACATTAAACAAGTTAACGTCTTAATTCATCTGTGGATTAATGCGTATTGGAGACGCGAACTGTTTAAAACGATTCAGTTCGATTTGGTGAACTGTTTCAAAAAGATCCGGTTACATCGAATGATTCGTTCGCGAACCAGATATCACAAACTGCTTTGTTTTTAACTGTCTTAAAACAGACACGGAAGAGAAGACAATGCTGAATAAAGTCATAGTTTTTGCTATTTTTGGACCAAAATGTATTTTCGATGCTTCAAAAAATTCTAAATGACCCTCTGAGGTCTTATGGGTTTGAAACAACATGAGGGTAAGTTATTAATGACATCATTTTGCAAATTGGGCTAACTAACCCTAGTAACCGTTTTTTTGTTTACAAGAAGTTACAGTCAAAGGAATTGTGATTGTCCTTTAGGTTAATCATTTGAAATAGTAAAAACAATATGTTCAAACTTTTGACTACTTTCTTTAATAGCTACATAACACAATACTTCTACTTTTACTTTCAGTACTTGAGTAGTAAATTTTAAAATAGACTACTTGCAATACTTAAGTACAAAAAATGTTGAATACTTTAGTACTTCTACTTAAGTGTGGTGCTTAAAGAGCACTTCTACTTCTACTCAAGTCACTTTTTTGATAGAGCACTTGTACTTTTACTCAAGTATGGTTCTCTAGTACTTTATACATCTCTGCTTAAATTCTGGTATCACAATAAATGCCAGTCACTTTTCTCATCATTCAACTAAACTGTATTTAAAAGATGGTGTTATAAAGTAAAAGCAATTTCCTGGAAGATTTGTATTTTTGTTGTTTTTTCGTATCTTGGGGCAAATACTGCACTAAAAAACAGAGCAGGCGAGTCCATAAAGTAGCAGTAAATCGCAGCAGAGATCTTAATGAGATGTTTAATGTAGCTTTCTCTTCATGTGGTGGCCTGAATGAGTGCGCTTGAGCAGTTCACCTCCTGTGGACGCCGTTATCTCAAACCCACATACAGCACTTAACAATCACTGTCTATATATCACCGTGTCCAATCAGATATTAAACGAGTGTAGGTGAGCAGAGAGTAAAATAAATCCCTCTCCACCAGAAGCAGAAAAATCAACTCCAGCAGATATTTATGTCTGGAAAACTACTTGAGCAAGAGTCAAGTACAAGCTCCTCTTAAAATGCTCATGCAAAACACTCATGAATGCTTTCTTCTATGCTGCTTTCATCTGTGTTGAGATTACAGTGCACACAGGGTGGTTGCCAGTGAAGCCTTATGTGGGTTTTTTTAAGACATGGAAAAATCATATAAATAAATTAAGTCATAAAATGGGCATTTTTCTAATTATTATACATTTATGCCAAATTCTAAACTATTTCATGGGATGGAAACTGTAACATACAGTATATAAATCTTCTTTTCATTCTTTAGCACAAATGACTGCAAGTCATGAGCTCTTTGAAGTAAAACAAAAAACCTGAAAAGCACTGAACTAAGGTTATGGGTCGGCCACACTAGTTAACATGGACTAGTTAGTCTGTTGTAACTTCACCTTCAGTTTCTAAACCCTGTCCTGTTGTTTGTAAAAGTAGTATTTTTAAAATGGAACCATTTACTGTAATAAAACATTTGATCGTTATTTTGATGATTTTTTTTAATAATCAGGCTTTTATGCCTCATATACTACGATATAGTGTTAATATGCAGCTCATATCTGAGCAGAAAAAGTTAGTAAAAATATGCAATTTTATACAGTTACTGCTATTTATTTTTCCTAAAAGTATTCTGATTGCTTGTAAATCAATGAGCTTTTTATAGCAGTATAGCAGATGTCACTCAGATGTCACGCTATATCTCCCAATAATATGACTTGGTATGAAATTAAAAAGCTTATTTTTATTATCAAATCTTAGCAGTTTCTTTTTTATCAGTTTTTGTGAAAAAAAATGGAATGGATAATTAAAAGTTGCTTCTTGAAATGATATAAAGAAAAGGCCTTGTACTTGTCAAAAACGTATAAACTATCAATCATATGACAAGACGTGATAGATTGTGTACAAGATTTTCAGCAAACTTTGTATAATTCTACCATTAAAAATGAACTGTTTTCGACTTAGTATTTATAATTTAATAAGACTGTGTATTCCATTATAGTACATTAGATATTTAGCCAGTGATCCTTTTTTAGAGCTTGTAAAAGTGTGAAATCAAGTTTAGTAAAAATATGCAGTTGAATATCATTCTTCTTGCTGATGTTAGTTAATAAATAAGCTGGCTCAAGTCAAAATTCTTTGAAATTCAACTATATTTTATGACCCTTTTTTTTTTTTAAATATACATTTATGAGATTGTACCAGTTACTGAGTCCGATCACTATGTCTGTCCATTAGCCACAAACATAGTATTCAAGAAAAAGCCGTCTAAAAGCCATCTGTTATTTGATAGCTAAAAATGCTTCAAGTAAATTCTGGGTAAAAGCTGTTCAAGTACATTAACTTGGTTATCATTAATGTCTGCGATTGAGTGCTTATAATATTCATGCGAGCCGTCTAAGAAATGCGGAGCGCGTAATCCTGCAGTCTGTTGTTTGATGTAGGCTGATCAGATCCACACAAAAGCACCACTCCATTCAAGTATCACGGCATTAAGGATTCAAGCATGAATAATGCCAGGATATGAGGTACAGAATAAGACGTGAAAAGAGAAAACACATTCTCTTCAATTATTCATGGCTGGAAGAGAGATTATAATGCGGCGGAGAAATCTTAGATATTAATAACGAGAAAATGCTAAAATGTTTTGATCACTTTTGCTGAGGAAGGTCAGGGGTGTGTTTCTGGATGCACGGTCTGGAATGAGTCAATTCACACAGAACGTGGACACTTTTTGCTTTGTGAAGGCTGAATGTGAAAGTGAGCAGCAGCCTATGTGAAGTACACGTACATGTACAAGTACATACATAAGAGGTAGATTAAGCAGCTCAGTATGAAAGCATTCGTTTATTAAATTTAGGAATTGTACAATGATATTGTTCTGGTTGTTAGCTTGTTGTTGTGTGGTTGCTATGGCGTTCTAAAAAAGTGAGTGACATAGCATTCAGCCAAGTATAGTGACCCATACTCAGAATTCATGCTCTGCATATAACCCATCCAAAGTGCACACACACAGAGCAGTGAACACACACACACACACACACTGGAGCAGTGGGCAGGCATCTATCATGTGGTGCCTGGGGAGCAGTTGGGGGTTCGATGCCTTGCTCAAGGGCACCTCAGTCGTGGTATTGAGGGTGGAGGCTGTACATGCACTCCCCCCCAGCTACAATTCCTCCCGGCCTGAGACTCAAACTCACAACCTTTCGATTGCGAGTCCGACTCTCTAACCATTAGGCCACGACTTCCCCCTTGGTTGCTAGGTCCTGCTGATATGTACTGTAGATATGACTCCATCCAGATCTATACTGAATTAAAAGTTAATTGAATGGGATTTTTTTCCCTGTTTAAGTAAATCGTAATCCAGCCACTTAGAAGAGTCATAGCTAGAAAAGTAACCAGAAACACTTTACAGTAAGTTTCATTTTGTTAACAATAGTTACCTCTCAGTAGGTCACTCTTGACGTCACGTCAGTGACCGACGAATTGAGATCCCATATAAGGGTTACATGCATAACCAAGATGTTTCATGCATTCCATATTATTTTAGTATGATTTATGTTTCATTTTTTAACTTCAGTATGTTTTAGTAATTTTGTTATGTGCTTGAAAATGTTATTAGTTTTTTTTTAGTAAACATATAGTACCAACTGATACACTGTAAAGAAGATCGACATTTTGAGGTCAGCACCATTCTCTTTTAATGACCATTAAAAAACTATCCATTTATTAATTTTTATTTAAATGAACTAAAGTGATTTAAATAGTTCTATTTAACAAAACAGAATGTAATATAACCCTTGTCAGGGTTCAGGATAGATAGAGGACTCAGATGCAAAGAAGTGAAAAATTAGGATCTGTATTTACGCCACAAAGCACAAAATAACATGAACAATAATTAAATGCTGCACAGGTGAACAAAGATTCCAGAGCTGGCCAACACAATGCGGAAACTCGAGCTGCCGGATGTCCGTATTAGGAGTCTTTAATAACAGGAGAACAGAGGGTCAAACACTGTTGTTTGCACACTTCACAAAACATGAGCAAGGACAAAACAATCTACTCACGATGGCTGACAGAAAGGCAGAGACATATAAGGGGGCGGGGGAATGTGCGATTGGTAGGGGTGAATCTGTTATCTGCGCACCCCCGCCACAGTATCAGCGCTGATTAAACAGACCACAAGCTACCGAACATGACAGGACAACACAGACTGCAGAGGAAGCTGAGAAGACATCCTGCACTGTGACAACTAAACCAGAGTTCCTCAAATCTTACCCTGGAGGTCCAATGTGCTGCGGAGTTTAGCTCCAACCCTGATCAACCCCACCTACCTGTGATTTTCTAATGATCCCAAGACACTGATTAGCTTGCTCAGGTGTGTTTGATTAGGGTTAGAGCTAAACTCTGCATGAAAGTGGATCTCGAGGTCCAGATTTGAGGATCCCTGCCCTAAACTAACAACAATCAAAAATATTTGACAATGTTGATTCTTAATTCATATTCGTTTATTGTATTTAAATATTAACTTATGCAACTTAAAGTGTTAGTATACTGTATGTAGAAATAACATTTAGCCTTGCAGTAAAACATTTTCATTGTTATTTTATCATACCTAATGTATTAAATAATGCTAATGTGGTGAACCTTATAATATGGTGATATTAATAAGAAATTGTAATATTATTGAACACCACTAATCATGTTCTTCACATTAGCAACTTTTTTTATTTATTGGAAAACTCACCAAATCAAATAGCAAATAACCAAAGCAAATGAAACTTTCTGATTTCTGCTGATAGATCGTTGAATCACTGGTGCCTGGGAAAAATGTCTTCAGTGTAGGACTTTTTTACATAATAGACTTTGCATTAAATAAAAGCATTTTGAGGGCTGCTTGCAGGCTTTCTCACCATGGTTTGAACATGACACAGCTTTGCAAATGCAATCCCAGCCTAGTGCTTCTTACATTTAAAACCCGACCAACTGTGTCCATTTGACCTTACCCTTGAGCTAAGAACATGCTGAGCGAAAAAAGAAAGAAAAACATGAGCTGTCCAGTTTTCTTTTATTTAGCGCTGGGAGGAGAAATATGACTCTATAAAAGCAGAAGGATCTGGAGAGCTGAGCGTTACTGAGATGGGGTGATGCATTGGGGCCATCCGCCCGGCGACAGTGACATATTGTGGAGCTCTCAGCAGCTGAGGCGAGGCAGGTGTATGACAAATGGCACAGCCAATCAGGAAACATCTGTTATTCATCATGCCTCCATGCCCTGGCACGGCCCCTCAGGATCCACCTGCAGCAAGGGGGCTGCAGGCTCCAGCCAGGCTTAAAAGATGACTCTCATGCCCATCCAAAGCTGCGGGCAGACAGTTTAACCTGAGTAATGTGCCTAAAACATACAACAGCTGACAAGTATGAGAGCTTGCAGAATAGTGTGAATCTTAAAAAGAACAAAAAAGGTGAAAATAATGTATCTTATGGCTCATCTACATTAATATGAAAATTTGACCAGACCTCTAGGAAGTCCCTCAGATGGTGATTAACCCTGTGAAGTCTGGGATGTCAAGTCACAAAAATCACATAAATAAAAAGGGAAAGTTTGTGCTTTTGTTGAGTATCATATTTGATACATCAGTGCCATGTGGTATTATACGGAGCTCATGCTCCAGAAGGAAAAAATGTAAATGGCCAAAAAGTGTAATGAAAAGCTGATCAATGATATCAACTATTTACTTACATAAAATGCATTTAATATCAGATGTCACTCTGTATCTCCCAATAATATGTCTTAGTAAGATGATTTTTAAATGCCTTGTTTTATGATCAGAGCTCTGTAGTTTGTAATGTTGGGGCAGAACATACAGGTGCATCTCAATAAATTAGAATGTCATGGAAAAGTTCATTTATTTCAGCAATTTAACTCAGATTATGAAACTTGTGTATTAAATAAATTCAATGCACACAGACTGAAGTAGTTTATGTCTTTGGTTCTTTTAGTTGTGATTTTGGCTCACATTTAACAAAAACCCACCAATTCACAAATCTCAACAAATTAGAATATGTGACATGCCAATCAGCTAATCAACTCAAAACACCTGCAAAGGTTTCCTGAGCCTTCAAAATGGTCTCTCGGTTTGGTTCACTAGGCTACACAGTCATGGGCAAGACTGCTGATCTGACAGTTGTCCAGAAGACAATCATCCACACCCTTCACAAGGAGCCACAAACATTCATTGCCAAAGAAGCTGGCTGTTCACAGAGTGCTGTATCCAAGCATGTTAACAGAGAGTTGAGTGGAAGAAAAAATATCTGGAAGAAAAAGATTAACAACCAACCGAGAGAACAGCAGCCTTTAGAGGATTGTCAAACAAAATCGATTCAAGAATTAGAGTGAACTTCACAAGTAATGGACTGAGGCTGGGGTCAAGGCATCAAGAGCCACCACACACAGACGTGTCAAGGAATTTGGCTACAGTTGTCATATTCCTCTTGTGAAGCCACAAAATTGATGCATTGGATTCAGTGCAAAATGTTTAAATCTATTGCCCAAATTCAATACAGAAAAGGAAAAGAACAACTGAAAAAAACATGGATCAACTCTTTGGTATGTAACGGTTTAATTTTACATCACATAAAACTGTATATATATATGGGGACTGTAAAATAGCATGAAATGTTGGGTCTGGATTTAGTGTGTGTCTGTGCTGGATCTGGTCTATTCTTTCAATGCATCTTTGGCTCTCTTGCAACCAAATTCAATTAACTTCAGTTTGCATTCATTTCCAATGCTCCTGGGGAGGCTTGACTCATTTGTCTCACATTTAGTGTCAAGGTAGAAATGTAGCTCTGTAATATTTCAATCTGAAAAATAGGAGCCTTAGTTTATTAAGCAGGATTTGATTGGATACTTTGTGGATTCTTAGAAGATCCTTGTTTGATCCTATTTGATTTCTTTAGAATTGGTTCCAGAATTCAGAATTTAGATCCATCAGGATTTATTTTTCTCTCAAGTGTAGGGCTGCACATGTCATTAAAATAAAATACATAATAATTGCATTATGGCCAAGATTCATTTTGACCTGGAAAGAATTATCACATTGGACTAAACCCTTTTTCTTACCCATATTTATAAATATATATATATATATATATATATATATATATATATATATATATATATATATATATATATATATATATATATATATATATATATATATTCCAGCCCTAGTATGAATACAAAATTGTATAAATTATCTTTTTAAATTACAGGTTTTTCATTTTTAGAAGTGATTGATAATTGGTATCAGTTATTATTGAGCACATGCATAAAGAGGCAAACAGCATCATGCAAAGTGAAGGCGGTTACATGTACTCATCTCTTACTGAACCAAAATCTGTGACCACATGACTCATTCTGTGTGAGATTGTGAATGCCTACACTCCGCCTGCACTCCAGCGCTCAACACAAGCACCGTTTGAGTGCACAAAAGTCATTTTGGTTTGAGTGGCATTCTAAAACCGACATCAGAAATCAGGTGAGATTTGAGCAACGATACAATCACAGTCATCTGTAAACAGAGAAAACTCAGTGTGCTACAGTGAGCTCCATCACAACATCCACCTTTCCTTTACTCTGCAGAAAATGCATAAATATTTCACTCTTAACAGCCACATTGTTTCAATTATTCAGTAAGGTGCGGATGTTACTCCTGGAGAATCAAGAGATGTTTTAGGCATTCCTTATCTGAACATGAGAGATGCAATCCACTGACATGAAAACAACACTGTTGATGTTGATATGCATATGCTGTAAGATGACAACCTATTGCATGGCTTTCTGGAATAACCATTGCTGATTAGTCAGTTTTGCATAGCTTTTATTTTTTTATTCATTTAGTAGACACTTTAAGTGACATAACGATAATATAGAGTAATAGAAGAGTAATAGAACAGAACAGAAAACAATACTTAATGTAGTTTCTGCATCATCAAATGGAAGAAAAATTAATTGTTTTCCAAAATATTTTTAGTTGTTGTAAAATCAAAACTATGAACATTTACAGGGATTTAATTAATTTATTTATTCATTTTTTACTACTAGTAATAGTGTCTCTAAATAAATGTATATATTTATTATACAGTTATACTGTACTTTGCTTGGACACGGCTAACACCAATCATTTACGTCCGATTTAAAGTCAACGTGAACTCTGAATTTAACCTGTTTAATCTCTAAATAGATTTTCCTGCTGTCTGATTCATCAGTGCACTTTATTCCAAAGAAAAATGTTTGTCCTGGCAATCATGCATCAAAAAATTAAGTACAGTAATAACTTTCTCCTCCCCTGAAAACACTTTACTTTTCAGCTGGGTGGTGAAAATTAAAGCTATTATGTAACACAACCTTTGACATGCCAGTTGGCACAGTAATTTAATGCAGGTTAAGAATCATCGTTAGGATATGATGAGCTGCTCTGAAGGGTGAACTTGACCTTCAACCTCAACCTACCCATCACCAGCCTGGCTCCATGCTGGTACAGGCTAAAATAAATATGAACTAATTCCTTTTTCATCCTTTTACAAGACATCTGCAATCTCGTATTCAGATATGAAACAACCCGTTTTCTCAGTCTTATCAATTACCAATGGAATGGTCCTTGCATTTTTTTTTTCTCGTTTAATATTTTATTTAATTCACTAATGCGTCTCATTATGGTTTTGTTTCATGGTGTCTGTTTACAACAACAGCGAATCTGTGTGTGAATGTGTGTGATAAGGTATTATTATAGTCACTTATTGTGAAAATGCCCCACAAATGTGCAGGCAGCTACCCATGAGTGCACAGTCCAGTAATGCTTACACAGCAAATATGAAATGTCAAAGTAGATCACAGTGAGTGCTGTGCGCATTTCATAAATTAGACAGAATAAAGATGAGAATTAGGCCACTGCTTGCAAGCTTATCTTTTTGTTCAGTACAAAGGTAGAGTCTCTCTTGTGCATGACTTAAGAAACATACATAAACAAGGATTTTTC
This sequence comes from Carassius gibelio, assembly GCF_023724105.1. Classification (NCBI taxonomy): domain Eukaryota; kingdom Metazoa; phylum Chordata; class Actinopteri; order Cypriniformes; family Cyprinidae; genus Carassius; species Carassius gibelio. Next base: position 7,875,265 of record NC_068402.1, read on the forward strand.
CGGCGTCAGATACTTTCCTGTTGTATTCCTCACAGTCTCTGTGTTTTTAAACATATTCACTGCATTATAATTTCTCTGTGTTTTGAAAAGCTGTGACATGTCATTGTGTAAATCAGAGAGAGAATTTGAGGCTTTGCTAATAAGACATCAAAGGTCAGCGAGGGATCTAAAATTCTACCTTTAAAGAGGTCACGAAATGTATTCTGCTCCTCATGCTGTTCAACACAATGAAATACGAATAAAATTTCCATTTCATTAAACTGTGTTGCAGGTTAGTGTGTTTTAGCCCCTCATGGCTTTAAACTGTATTCAGAAGTGCATTTTGCCAAAATAGAATAGATTACCATATTGATATATTAAGATCGACAGTGACTGGTTGGCAGATAATGGTTATCTTGTTCATATTATTCAGCAGCACTGAGGCTTTCGATTCATTTATATATTTTCTTTAATGACAAACTGTCCAAATGGCTCATTAGTTGCATCGCATCATTTTCAGCAGTGTAAAGCAGAAGCGAACACTGCATAATTGGAAGCACTGGGGCTTTGGGTTAAAGTTTGGGTCAACATTTCTGAATCCTCATTAAGCAAAAAGGCTCAGAATAATTAAATATTTCTCTTGTTAAGTCCAGAAAAATCATTCAAATGCATATCAAAGACAAAATTGTGAACACATTTGCTCTCATAAGTCTTGACCTTTCAAATAATTTAAAAAAACAAGTCATTTTGAATAAATGTTATAATATGCATATTTTAATATGCATAAGGGATGTTAAAATGCACAGTGATGTTTTATGGTTTTACTTCAGGACACAAATTTTACTCTGGACATCAATGCTTGACTCTGATATTCCACATTGAAATTAAACAAATTAAAGGAATAGTCCTCCCAAAAATGAAAAAAAAATTCTCTCAGGCCTTCCAAGATGTAGATGAGTTTGTTTCTTTTTTGGAACAGATTTGGAGAAATTTAGCATTACATCAGGGGATCCTCTGTAGTGAATGGGTGCCGTCAGAATGAGAGTCCAAACAACTGATAAAAGCATCACAATAATCCACAAGTAAACCACACAACTCCAGTCTTGTGAAGTGAAAAGCTCTGTGTTTGTAATAAAATAATCATGAAGATATTAACTTCAAGCCATTGCTTCCATCTAAAATACAAGTTCTTTTTCCACAGTATTGCTTTCTCCAGTAAAAATAGTATTGCTTTCTTCTGCCATTGATTTTTAACAGGTCAAGAATCAGCAGTAAAATTTAGATGAATTCTTCACTCCAAAAGAGACAACAGAAGCATAAAGGATCGACCCACCGCAGACACATTTCCATCTCTGTTGGCACCATTTTCTGTTGCCATCGCATTGAGAGAATTTCCTGAAACGGGGCTTGAAATGCTTTGGCACAGAACAAGAGATGAAGAACAAGTTGAGCATTGCAGCTCTGCCTGGCGTGTGTCAGAGAACATGGTGCTCTATGGGTCCACTGAGTGCTGCATAAAACACCTGCCAACAATGACAAATCACCCATAATACCATGCCCTGCATTTCCAAGGGAGGCACAGACAGAACATTACCTTCATTTCTAGATGTCAAAAAGAGGTGCCAGCGCTTTTATTTGGATGGATCTTGCCAGAGGTGGCAGACTGTGTAGCACGAAGTCATACAGATGAGTAGCTGACAACGCAACCATGCACGCTTGCAATATTTATTGTTGCATGTTGTGCTCTTCTTGTTGCCAAGCGTTGAAAAGTAGATGACAGTTGACAGAGTATGAGTGTTACATCTTTAATGTAACATCATATTTCTAAAGAAAACAGCATCTCACTGTCTTGTTAGTGTTAAGCAAGACTCATTAGGTTGCAAGCTGCTTTGAAACGATGTGTATTGTAAAAAGCACCATGCAAATGAAATTGACTTGACTTACTTGAGTGTTACAAAACACACTCTATGGCACAGTCTGACAGCAATCTGAACCAGCATGACATCAGATAATATTTGAGTAAACAAGTCACTGAATGTGATTTTCTCTCCTCAGCATTATGCCAGTTTTCTTAACTGTTCATTTACAAGTCAACTTGACCTTTGCCATAATATTAGTTCCATAATGTGACATGTTTCCAAGTGAGATCGGATCAGGGAGAAATGAATAACTTTGATTAGAAAATGTGTTTTATATACTAGAAACCACTGGATCTGCATGTGGGTTTGCAGCGGCTTGTGAAGGGACGCCTATCCTCAAACACACTTTTGAGAAGACTTTTTGACTGGAATGTGGCGGTTGAAGGTCAACGTTAATACTTCTTTTTTAAAATCTATTATTAGATTTGATTTATTATTGCAGTAGTTTACCACTTTTAACAGAACAAGGTCAAAACAGTAGCCTAAAACAATAGTCAAATAGGAATTTGCCTTTGGTTAATGTGGCCTATACAGTAATTAATGTCACTTTTATTTATTGCGCTTTATAGAACAGAGATTGTTTCAAAGCAGCTTGACAGTAATAAACAAGAAAATCAACAACAAAAACAGTTTGATCAATTATAAAATAACCAATACCATTCCAGCTGTAAAACAGCTCTAGAATGACAGTCAGCTCAGTTTAGTTCAAGGTTTATTCAGTTCAGTTTAATGAATCAATTATGAAGTTCAATAATTATGAAACCTCTTCAGTTTCAACAACAACGCAGCACTACAAAAGAAAACTATCCAGCTTTATGCTATCCATTTGTTCTCATCCAACAATGTCAGTGCTATCAAAGTGATAATATTATGAACATTAAGTGTCTTTTAAACCCCAATGTTATAAAAATTAAGTATTAAGAATTAAGAAAATTAATCATTAGTCTTTAGTTATTTACAACATATAATTGAATACATTACATGAAATGCTGACCAATTTATCAGACTAGTTGCAATTCATCATAGTAACCAATATGTATTTGAGTGGCGTTGAGTCAATAATAATAGGATTTGTAATCTTTTTGGGCTGTCTGAAGATCATTTCCAAATGATCCTATCCAAAAGCTCTTTCCTTCTCTCTCTCACCCACTTCAGTCAGGGGGATCAGTCCACCATCTATCTCTCTTAAGCAGCCATAAGGCCTTATTGTCACTTACTCTGTGTCTCTCGCTCCATTTCTCCCTCTCTCTGCCCCTTTCTGAGCTGATATTGTTTGATGTGGTGTGATAAATCACAGTATTCCACAATCGGGTGTAAAGTGATTCGAGTCGCAATCAGAAGGTGTGTAATCCATAATGTGTGCCACACACTGTCTCACGGGGTCAGACGTGCAGCTAGAGAGAGCTGAAAACTTCATTGCTGAAGTCTGCACTTAGACTAGCAGTCATTGCAGCACAAACACATCACTGGATAACCACAACATCCGTTTTTATGTAGCATTCCAATACGTTCAATATAACTAGTCCTGTCTGAATAGAGCGTGTACAAATAAATCAGATAATTTGGTCTTGGAAAAAACTGATGAGTTCATACTGAGTTTCAGGCATTTGAGAAATTGTTTGGATATTTTCTGAAACTCTAGAGGGATATGTTTGATCTTTGGTTTAATTCTTATAAGTTGTATTCAGAGTAAATGTATTCATTTTTTATTCACTTTTACTCTATTTAAGATCCTTATTATTATTCCAGGAATAATGTCATATGTATTTAAAAATTCAAATCATGTGTTTAAAAATAATTAAATTTTAACCAAATTGCATGCTGTGCATATTAATATGTAGTCGGATACTTTTCATATAGCTTAGTGTAACTTTAGAGTTGTTTGAATATTATTAAAAAGATTATCTATCTATCTATCTATCTATCTATCTATCTATCTATCTATCTATCTATCTATCTATCTATCTATCTATCTATCATCTATCTATCTATCTATCTATCTATCTATCTATCTATCTATCTATCGATCTATCAATCGATCTATCTATCTTCCAGAAGGAGAGACATAAGCTCAACTAATGCCATGATCTGGGGCGAAAGTATTTGTTTGGAGAACTAATGTTTAGGAAAACATCAAATAAAGTAGAATTTTTTTAATTATTTAAAAAAGAGATTAGACACAAGGAAGAAAGAGCTGCAGGAGGAAGCTCAAAGGATTCCTCGTGTGGTAGAGTTACATAAACAGGTGTCTAGCTAACCCTGTGGCATTGCTTCATTGATCAGAATGGCAGCTGAACTGCATGTACCACATCTCCCACAGACCTCAAGACCTCACGGTCTGCCACAGAGAGTCATTTATTGTTGCACTGCCTACGGCCAGATGAAGCCCCTGTCATCTCCAGGGCCTGAGGGGAAAAGGAATTGTAAAAAACTGCCTTGTCAAGAGGACATATATAATGAAAATGTGACTCCAGTCAGAAGGGTGATTTAGCCAGAGGGTTGACTTTAAAATGCATACCGCATTGTTGCACTAAACTGACAACAACTCATTAAGCATTTATCATTTACATTTAGACGGTACCTGTAGCACTCCAAAACTACTTTTTACACTTTTTGAGATTTTGGGAACAGTCATGACCTTATGCTAGAGTTTAGATTTTGTTTCTTATCTGAGTAAGAAAACACCTTTAAAGTTAAAAAAAGGTGGTTTTCTATAAAAACTGATAGAAGTACTATATAAAAGACTAGGTCTATTTATTTTTTTTTGTAAATTAAAAATACAGCACACGCTTTCACAGTACATAATAAAAGTGTCATCTGAAGGGTGAGTATTAAAGGTGTAGCATGTAGGTTCATTTTATATATATATATATATATATATATATATATATATATATATATATATATATATATATATGTATATGTGTGTTGTGTGTGTGTGTGTGTGTGTGTGTGTGTGTGTGTGTGTGTGTGTGTGTGTGTGTGTGTGTGTGTGTGTGTGTGTGTGTGTGACCCTGGAGCACAAAATCATTTTTAAGTTGCTGAGGTGTATTTTTAACTATAGTAAAAATAATCATTGTATGGGTCAAAATTATTGCATGGGTCAATAATTGTTACTAGAATTTCTTTTATGCCAAAAATTATTAGGATATTAAGTAAATATCATGTTCCATGAAAATATTTTTTTAATTTCCTACGATAAATATATCAAAACTTAAAAAAAACAAAAAACATTTGATTAGTAATATGCATTGTTAAGAACTTCATCTGGACAACTTCATGTTTTTTGATGTATAATTCAAAACTTTAAGCTGTATAATTTTGAAGGATTGACACTTAAGATGGCTACAGGGTCACATATATGTTTAGGTCTACAATAAAATACTTATTTAAATACCTTAAATCTATCAAAGCCCTTAAAGCGTAATTAAAGCAGTGGCATAAAATGTGCTGTTTTATTATAATCATTGCAATGAGGTCATCGCGTAGTAGGGCTCTGCAGTGCTCCGCTAACCCCTCATCACTGTGGTAATGTCTCCAGGTGTGCTGCACAGCTAACAAGACACACTGGGACTTATTTAGCGGATTCAGTGTAGTGTGAAAACACAATCTGTTTGAGGGTATGGAGTCTGTCTTTCACGAATGATTGGAATGCAGAACTTAAAAGATATTTCAGTCAAAAAAAATGAAGATTAGTCTCACTCATGTAAGTATGACTTAACTTCTTCTGTGGAACACAAAATGAAATATTCTAACGGGTCTTCCCTTACAACGAGAGTGATACGGTAGTAAGCAAACAGAAAAACTGTACTGTATGACTCAGTGTCACATAGAGTAGGGGCTAATGGATTTGTGTGAGAAGAACAATTACAGAAAGAACAAAGGTAAGGTCAGATCATAAAAATCGTTTTGTAATTCTCCATTGTTGTTATTTGTGTCGTAAGTTTGTTTTTAAATCAAAGATTAATAATGGTTAAGGGTCTGGGTTTCATTATTAAGGGCAGGTTAAGGTTAATAAGTGTAGGAAATGAGATTATATTTACATTGTACGCCCTTCAGCCAGTCAATTAACCCCGAAACTGTACCTGCAATTAATGCACTGTTAATTGATTTAAATCCACATTCATTTGTCAATGTGATTATGCAGTTATTAATTAGGGATGTGCTCTAGAATCTTGAAAGACTCGATCTTCAATGACCTTTAGTATATTGCATTGATCCACTGTATCTGTTTTCTGGCCTGATGAAAACGAAAGAAAGGTGAATCCTGCATATATAGACTAACTCCCTTATGACAAATTATCATAATAATTGGATAACATCAACCCTTAATAATCCTTTTCTTCAAGAGGTGTTCATCGAATTTTACATGTACCGTTTGAGAGCATGCAAAAAATACCCACCCAGCTTTTGATGAAAGATTTTTGCTGCTAACATCGTGCCGTTACACAACCACACCATAGGATTTTCCCCAGTTTATTATTTTTTGTTTAGAAAAGAAAAACAGCCTTTTTGAAGAGCAGAAATTAAGTTCACAAATTTTTAATTTTTTACATGATGTACTCTGTGGTGCATCTGCTTTGATTATATATTTAACTCAAATGAGAGAGATGCCCGTGTATTCTGAGCTACACAACCACTTTATATAACTTATTGAAGAAACACAGGCTGAAGAACTATTAATGGTTACCGGTGCAATGTGTACTTTGTGTACCTGTATGTATTGCCACTCAGACTATCTCTGACTGAACTGAACCAACATATATATATATACATATATATATATATATATATATATATATATATATATGTATATTTTTTTAGAAAAATCACCTTCACTTTTTAATGCTGTAAAGTCCTTCAGAACACTTCAGAACTCTCTCATGCAATGGTGAAGTATTTGGAGATTAAACACATTTATCAAAATGTTTTAGCCATTCGTACTTTGAGAAAATCTTTCTTTGGGTTCTTTTAATTTACTTCTCTGTCAGATGGTGAAGTTTGAGTGATCGCAACTCTTATGTGAAAGCTAAATGCAGTATTGCAGGGACAAAAACTAATTCCACGTGATGAAAATGTCAGCTTTTTAGTTTATGGACACGCACATGATAAAATGCACATCTTAAAGTAAAAAAGTAAAAAATGTAGGGAGAGCGAGAGTGATAAGTCTCACGCGCAGATGGAGTTTTCACTTTATTTCAAATTTTAAGGAACATTAAATGAGGATGATGAGCATCCACTGGGGATTGGTGAGTTTGTATAAATAGATTGACTTTGATTAAAATCAATGTTATTATTATACATTTTTTGACAGTTTTCACATAGCAATCTATGGAAGAAATGAAAAAAGGTACATTTGAGTTTATATTTAAAAATTCTGAATATATTCTCACAATTCTTAGATGATATCTCACAGTGAGATAAAATAAATAAATGTTATGTAAAATGTTAATAGTGATAGGTTTAAACAGTATTCAGTGCTGTAACTGTAGGGCTAATACGTACACTGTGATCTGCATATGTGAAAATTATGTAGACTATTATAGTTTTTTATTTTTGGAATAAAGTTTTGTATTTCAAACTTTTTGTCCTTTAAATTTTTGAATGAGACAAGAATGATTGCAGTCATCAGATGGACTAAGATGTAATGAAGTATTAGATTAGACTAAAGCTCAATTAATCTTTTACTCATACTCCCCAACCTTTATAGTGTCCTTGCTGTTTTTGACCAAAATATCACCTGGAAGAGTCATCAGAAATGCACACACATCCCAAAATGGTCTTTATTTATGCTGCTCTTGTAGAACATGAATGTATTACTCTCTTGCTTCTTTGACACAGGGACACGACATGACCAATCTGCAAATAGCATTAAGCCAATAAATACACTTTCATTAATCTTGAGCTCATCTTGGTGTGAAATTAGTGCAAAAAATGTAATCACTGATGAATCCACCACAGGTCAGTTGGTTGTGTACCTGTGACATTTAGTCGATTAGTTACAGTGTAAGGTGGCTGGGGTGAGCGATTGGGTGGTAACTGATGACTGATATTGACTGTGCAATGGAAGCAATAGGATTCAAGCATAGGTCTAATTAAAACAGTCAATCAGTTGTGCTCTTCCGAATACTGATGGGAATACATAATGCAGCGTGTTTGAGGTGTTATGTCATCACTTAAATGAATTGGCACACAAGCAAGTGGTTTTGCATGAGGGATGAGCAAATCTAGCTCCTGAAACATTTTACTGGTTGTAGTAAGATATTACATACCTATCTTTTTTTTGTTTCCAAGCTTTTAATATTTTAACTAACAGAAATGGTATGGGGTGAAGAGAAAGCATGATTGCTATTGTGATTAATGCTTTAATATGACAAATAAATAAGCAAGAAGCTAATTATCACTTTAGACACGATATTGGAAGGTACTTTGTCTATTCTTGCTCGTTCAAAGACTGTTGCACTTCTACATTTCTTGAATGAAATGGTGTTTAAAAAAAATTAAAATTAGTAACTCATTCAGCTCATTCATACTTCTTTTGAATAAGTGTTTAAATGACCATTAAAATGTACTTCCTGTAATATGAATTTGTGTAGTATGTAATCTGAATGTACAACATTTGTCATGTTATCATTGTCATGTGACCTTCACTGCTCGCAAATCCTGTGCCATTACCTCATGGGATAGTTGGATGTACACTTCAGAATCTTAGATTAAAATAGCAGATCACCTTACCTGGGGACTTGCCTATTATTGACAGCAAATTTGGACATACAACTGTTCACACACTGTTTTTCACCTATAGGGAAGTACTGTATGTGATTTCAGATGCAGCCATGCACTTTCCTGAAGGAATCTGTGTTTTGAACAAATCGATTCAGTGAATGATATCACTGACGAATCCTTGTCTTTCAGTGGAGATTACCTTATAGTAACCTGAAAATCATTATCCTTGTCATTTGAATAACAGGATACTTTATATTTATAACGATATGTAATATAAAAAATATATCAATCAAATTAAAATACCATCTTTATTTTTTTTTTATTTTTTTCCAATTAGTTTTTGGCAGGCAACATATTTATTAAGAAACATTTGAAAAACATAGAACATAAATGCAATGGGTAACCATATATATAACTCCGACTAAGAAAGAAATTGTCATAGTCCTTAAATGTATTTGTATTATTTTATGAGTTTAAGATATTTTACAATATGGAAAATGTCAGCATGAAAACATCTAATGTAGAAATATAAAAAATTGCAATGCAAAACAAAGACATTTTACAATACCAACAGCATGGTTACTGTCAGAAAAATAAAGAAATGTATCTCTCAGTGAAAAGTTTAAATCACATTTCATTAAAGGAGATGGATAACTTAAATTCTCCCGAAGGGAATGCACTGTATTCTGATTGCAACGATAAAATAAATGAAGCTAAGTCTATTCCTCAATTCTATTGGAAACATCAGCAAGGATGAAACATAATTATGCCATAAAAGTCATGTAAGTAGTCACATCAGATTGGCAGACGGCACTCCTTCACCTTAACTATAGTGATCTGAAAGACAGCAGACAGACTTATTTACTATGATATAATTAAATACTTGCCATATTTTCAGCATGCTGCTTCAAATGGAAAAATTTGCTTATGCCCCCAAATAGCGTAGGCACGGCATCTTCCAGCAGGACCATTGTACTGTAATCAGCCAAACTCTGATCCCTGGAGATTGTCTCTATAATAAACTCATGGCAGTGCTTTATGATGACATCATGTGAAAGCCATGGAAATGTATCCTACCGGCCTTTCTTGTGTGGCAGTATATTCATTATAGATTATTTTTCATTCAATCTCCAGCATGAGAACATACTCTAACCACTAGGTCATGGCTCTGACAGGTTATATGACTGTTTGATATCAACATGATCAAAATGATGCAATCCAAGAACAATGCATTATCAAGGTGATGCAATGCATGATCAAGGCACGATCAAAGTCTTTAAGTTTCTAGACTTTTTGTCTTTCTAGACTGTTAGTCTCCCCACACCTACTAAAAGCCCAAGTTAGCTCACCTCCACTGCTACCATGCATTTGCAGCTCCCCGTATTACTATTCATGCTCAGATGAAAATAGAAAAGCGGCATTTTTATTAGCAGAATTGTTTTCATGCTGGAATCATTTATTCAGGTTTCTCTCGGAGAAAGAACACGAAAAAGTGCTTTAGCTCCAAGTCCTTATTTTAACCCCATCAAAGGAGGCACATCTTGCTACGGTAGCTACAATGAAAGTAACTTACAAGCAGGAACCGCATGTGTATGTGAAAGAGTGCATTTAATGTTGCCTAATGACAGCGCTGCACACTGACCCTTCGAGTTTCAAGGTGAGAGGCCTCTGCCAGCTAAAGCATACGGTCCGCTCGTCTCACCGCTTCTGACAGCTCAGAGAGTGAGCTACAGAGAAGATCTACGGGATTCAGATGTTGCTCTGTTATCCAAACAACTTTTGTGGCACGCCGCCCACTCTCTTTGTCAAAGATGCAGTGTTTTGACAGAAATCCAAGGGAATGCTTGAAAAGACATTGGTGCATTGAATGATGCGCTGTCATTCTCACTACTGCAAAAGTGGGTGTGCGGGAAACTGCTGACTTTGTACAGCGTTCTTATTAATTTGTGCATTCGAAATATAAGACAATTCTAGTGGGGACAGAGTAAGTTTGTAATATACTGTGTATATTTAGTATCACATTTCACAGTTACACCGTTATGCATGTCAGAATAATGTACAGTAATGAACTTACAATTACTCAGGGATGCAAAGAGGTGAGATAATTATAGATTTAGTGGAATTATTGTTTTAGTGAGAATTTCTTGTGAAAGAATAAACTACAAGTAGGCTACATGTTTCAGTACATTTTTACATGATTTAAGGTGCACTCAGTTACAGACGTGAGAGAAGTAAAGACAGGTCTTGGAAAAAATAAATATTTAATAAATTACAATTAGGAAAGTTGTATTATATTTTATTTTGGGGAGCTTAATCACATAGAATACAGCACATAACTTTCACTTTTTTTTTAACTAAAAATGTAATATATTAACAGCTGCAATATTCATCACTGACAAGACTATGTAAAATATTTTAAATGTACTTTCACTGGCTATTAAAAACACATTTACTTTTCTTTTTTGTTTCATCCCGCTTAAAATGTCTAGGCCTATGTCTTATGTAGCTCCGCCCCTTTTCAGAACTAAGTTTGGTTGTCTGTGTTTCGTTTGCATTTCCACAGCTTGAAGGTAGGTTCGTATAAACGTGTAAATGAACCTTAGCGATGCTATCCACCTTATTTTGCAACACGCAAGTAAATTTTGTATGTTTGTATATAGTATATTTATATACGTTTGTATATAGTCTTTGGCCATAGCCGTGTGGTTTGGCGCTGCTTGAATCAGTCAGTTGATTAACCGTGTCTGTAAGTTAATGAATTTCCAAAACGGATAATTTCGCTAAAAACTAATAAGTAACTAACTAATGTTTATATTTTATGAAGGAAACGTAAGCGTGTGTTTGCCAGTTTAACTCATGTCGCCACAATGCTAGGCTGTTGTGAGTGGTTGCCAAGGTGTAGCTCTGCGGTTGCTATGATGTTGTACAGTAAGTGGTTGTTAAGAAGTTCTGGGTGGTTACTATTCAAAAGAGACCATCCTTAAATCAGATTGAATCTCTAGGTGGCCTAAATACCTCTTTATACTCTGTAAAAATTATTTTATTGATTATTGAAGTATATTTCATAAGAAAACACCATCTGTGAAAAAAAAAAAAAAAATCAGTGTTACTTGCAGTTTCTTTGTATTTATATGAAAACAATTAGCAATTTCTGAGTGAAAACTGTTTCACTACCAAAATGTTAGTGAAAAAAGAAAAAAAAAACTAATAATCATTGGTTAAGACTATAGGATTTTTGCAGTCATTTTATCATAATCTATTATTATAGGGGTGGTGCTGGCGCAGTGGATAAGACACATGCCTTTGGTGTGAGAGACCCGGGTTTGAATCCAATGTGTCCCTGAGCAAGACACGTAACCCCTAGTTGCTCTGGAGGCGTGCGACCTCTGACATATATAGCAATTGTAAGTTGCTTTGGATAAAAGTGTCAGCTAAATGTAAATGTAATGTAAATTTTTAATCCAATGGTGGTTCAATTGGGAAAATATGTTAGGTACATTAGACTGATGCCCTAATTTATGATTTTAAATGTTAAAAAAACAGCATCCCTTTGAAAACAAGAATCTCATTCTGGAAAGGAAAATGCAAGATCCAATTTATCCTGCATCAGAATGTTAACACATGCATAATATATGTGAAAAAATGTTTTGGAGGTAAATACAGCAGTAGCTTACATGCTTGTAATCTCTGCATGCATCTCTGAAGGAGATCTTGACCTTCACACAGTGTCCTGCGATTGACAGGCAACATAAAGTCAAGCCCAGCTAATTAGATTAAGAAACATAGATCCGTGCAGGCAGTGGATGTGACAGGAATATTTATAAATCTGCTATGCATGCCCTGCGAGATACACTGCATTCAGGGCTTCTATAAAGCACAGATTTGGCCACTTGAAAAGCTTTGAGTTAGATGCAATTAGTCAGGTTTGAATGTATGTGTATACTGATTGTGGGAATGCATAAAAATAGCATGTAAATGATTCATGTAAATGATATATCATTGAGGTTGCACAGAAAAATGGTTTCTGATCTCTGACAGATGTCTATTAGAATATGATGGGGACACTTTCACATTAAATATGAAGCACTTTATGTAAGCTGTTCTGATAAGAGCATCAGCTAAATGCTTTAAATATAAAGGTAAATACATTCAGATAAATGTATAATTTAAAGAGCGCATCAGTTACTGTTTATGATGCAATCAAGCTGCCATATATATATATTTTTTTGATCTTTAAATGACAGTTTAAAGACAGCAAAAATAATGTTGCATTTAACATATGGTTCAGTTTTTCATTGAACTTACTCTATTAGAAAATAATGTGAGAATCATATTTATGAGCAAAACAGCTGTAGATATTTCAAATTCTCAGAGACACTTCATAATAAACCTACTTAATATCTTTAACAAACATTATTAGTTGTACTTGCTAAGGCACCGTTATTATCGCTGAAAATTCTTACTAAACAATGTACATTGAAAGTGTTAGAAATGTCATCAGTCTTTGATTAATTTACTGAATAAAATGAAATATTGCACTTTTTGTTCTAATGTTTTGCAGTTACATAGTGTTCTGCCTTTTGAAATTTGATAAAATAGTGCTGCACATGAATTTGCAGCTTTGGAAGTTACCCGAAATCTGCCAATCAGATATATTACAGCATAATATATTATCAAGTCAGAAAGCAAAAGCAAACATAAAAGCATTATAACAGAGAAAAAAAGAAAGTGCAGCTTTTAAGCATGTAATTCAGCCCTGGTGTGTAATTGATGGAAAGTAGTCAGTAATAGCCATGAAGAACTTTTACATGAAATGACTGGAATGTTTGCTTTCCGCTCTGATCAAAAGCCAATTAAGTGATGCACACTTTCTATAAATTGTTTGTGGAGTTCAGATGTAAAGGGCACCATGCATCTGCCTGACAACTAATCATTATGTTTCCAATCTGAATTAAGCTGTGCTACTCCGTTGTCCAGGGCTAGGATGCAGCAAAACTGCTTCCAAACCTGTCAGACCAAATTTTGAAATCATTTATATATATATATATATATATATATATATATATATATATATATATATATATATATATATATATATATATATATATATATATATATATATTTGTCGGAAGAGATGGCTAATGGAGAAAATGCTATTTTTTGAACGATGTGTAGTGCACACTGTAAAAAAAAAAAAAAAAAAAGAAATATATATATATATATAGAGAGAGAGCGAGAGAGAGATTGCAAATAAATTAAATTTTCTAGTAATTTAAGTAATTTTCTCCAGGAAATTCCATTTATTGTTTTTAAATTTCACATTTAATTCAATGTGTTGCTTGTAAGTTCTGAAAAGTGAAAAGTAAATTCCACTAATACATTTTTCTATATTACAAAATCTCCCAGCAGGGTCCAGCGGGCCAAACTTACTGGAAAAACCGTAACCCGCTCTGGTCACTGGCTATCGATGGCAAGAAGCAAATCACAATTCACAGTTGTGACATGCTAAATGGTGCTAAATACACTGAAATAGTATTTAATTTAAGGCATTGTCATTCTTTTCAGCACAAACATGTATCTTATGTAGATTAGGCTCATTATCGTGTCTCATTCACAGAACTCTTTTTGCTGTTTGTCTGGCGCAATTAGCATCATACTGCTGCCCACAGAAAGCAGGAGCTAAATGAAATGTAATGCTTATGTTTTCTATTGATCATGGCAGCAGTAATTCATCAAAATGATGGAGAAGAGCGTGATATCCTGGTATATATCCATACTTTTCACCATTTTAAAGAGCCGAGTGACTCAGAACTGACTGACAACATCAGATGTGCAAAGTGCATTCAGCACATAATTGAGTGAATCTTGTGTGAAAACTTCACAAACAGTGTGTAAAAAAACAGAAGGCCATTGGTGGCTATTCATTAGTAAATTGAGCGTTTTCTTTATTTTTTCTTTATTTTTTTTTCTTTAGCAAAGAGAGCAATGATAAAATTAGAGATACAGTTAAAATTTACACACCTCAGCAATATAATCACCATTGGCTAGGTTTTTTATTTTATTAATTTTTTTACTTGCCAATAGTGTTGGGTATAATCCATTAGCAAGTATTTAGTTACTGTAATTTCATTACTTTTCTCTTGAAAATGGGATTACTTTTTATTCTGTAATTTATTTACAATTACTTCTGATGTTATTGTGTTAAATACTTTATAGACTATATAACAATTCTATATAAAACATTTTAATATTAAATTAAAATTCATGTTTATAATAAAACCTAGAGAGTTTTTAATAAAACCTAGAAAGAGTAATTGGAACAGTAATCTAATAACAGTGGTGAAGATGCAGTTAGTAGCTATTTATTATTTTTATTTAGAGCCACTTAAGACTGCTTGCTATATATGATGTGTGTGTGTGTAATATGATCTGGAAGACTAACAACTACACTTAACAAACAAAATGTCTCAAACTAGTTAATATATCAGTATATCAGTATATATCAGTACTGAACTTATTCTTAGCCTCAGACACTTGTAAGCGAAATCTAACACTTTATTAGAAACAGGGCTCCAGACTGCGACCAAATGGTCGCATTTTGCGACCAAATTTTGAGAGTGTGCGACTGAATTTTACATCCAGTCGCACATGTGCGACCAGTAGATTTGCACACGCACGCACGCAAACACACACACACACTTGCACACACTCGCGTCTCATTGAGTGATGCCTGTCTGTGAGGCGGCAAATGCGTGTGAGAAGAATAGGGAATGGCCACTGTAAGTGGCTAAAATGTGTGGAGGGGGAGGGGCCTAGAGATAATTGAGCGGGCGTAAACATCTGTGGGAAGGAAACCGAGACAAATATCATCACAACCTGATATGTGCGTGCGTCTGAGCTATGAGCAAGCGAACTATTGATTCGTTCTTCCGACCTGCGGCTAGTGTACCAGTGCCAGAGCCTAGTGTCACCGTCAGATGATGATTCAGAGTCAGAGGTTGGTGTGGCTAAAAAAGTCCGCACCAGGGCCGGCCCGCGGTATAGGCAAATGCTAAGGGCGCCACTCATCCATAGGGGCGCCAGAATGAGTGAACGAGTGATTTTTTTTTTTTTTTTTTTTTTTACATATTTTTTTTTATAATAGGCTACTATTTAAAAACCATTAATTCAAAACACTTCCAAATAAAGCAAAAAAAAAAAAAAAAAAATCCGGCTCTTCAATCTTCCCCCGCCCATCGAGTGCTTGAAGTGTGTCAGAAACAGAGTGCGCGCACGATCAGTTGTTGGTAATTTGTTGTGTAGCGTGCCCGACGCCGCATCCAATGTATACAGCACTGCTTTTGTTAACACACAGCTCGTAGAAACGGGCCTGGCAGCTCGCGCCAGTTCTAGACACGGTGAAAGTTTCCTGATTGTGACGGAAGGCCGAATTTACATGACACATTATAAATGAGCATAGTCTGCGATAGATACAGTGCCAAAAAGAAGAGAAGAGGATAAAGACAGAGGTAAAGAGATGTAGTGAAATAGCAATTTATTGCATAGGAGTAAGAAGATACTATAATTTCATGGCAGTTATTTTTACCTTAAACTTAATGTTAGCAGTTGTTCTGAGATCTGAGTCCCCAGACTGTGATTTTGTACAATCAGTTTTAAGACGCATTTTTTATTATCACTTTTTGTTTTGTTTTTTGTTTTTTTTTTACTCTACAGTTGTGCAGTTTTGGGGGGATACAGTACAGGCCAAAAGTTTGGAAACATTACTATTTTTAATGTTTTTGAAAGAAGTTTCTTCTGCTCATCAAGCCTGCATTTATTTGATCAAAAATACAGAAAAAATGTAATATTGTGTTATATTATTACAACTTAAAATAATTTGTTTTCAATTTATTATACTTTAAATTATCATTTATTTCTGTGATGCAAAGCTGAATTTTCAGCATCATTACTCCATTCTTCAGTGTCACATGTGACATCCAGTCTATCACATGATCCTTTAGAAATCATTCTAATATGATGATTTATTATGAGTGTTGGAAACAGTTCTGCTGTAATGTGTGTGTGTGTGTGTGTATATATATATATATATATATATATATATATATATATATATATATGCATGAGGCGCCAGGTAAAATCTTGCAAATTGGTCAGGGCCGGCCCTGGTCCACACTCACCATTTTCGAGAAGACTGGCTGTAAGAATTCAGATGGCTGAGGTACTATAATTATTAGAACTACTTTTCACCAAATACAAAAGCCAGCTCGACCTTCAAAGGAAGAATGGCTTAAAACTTAACGAAACATACAACAACGATAAAGCATGCACACAAACTTTTTTACTATGCACATTTTTTATTCTGAGTGTATGGAATTTTGTTTACTATTTGTACTGTCATGACAGCGATGGTGCTGTCAGTTTACCTTGTTGCATCTTCAAAAGTGCAGAATAAAATGTGACACTGAATTTGAAACGGCACATTGTAATTTCTGCATCTATTATTAAAGTATTTATTAGTAATACAGTGGAAATTAGTAGATTTGGTTAGCATGTTGATTTACGGTGTGCGCCCCTAAATTTTCTGGTTGTGCCCCTAAAATTTTCAGTTGGGGGCCACTGTGCTCCTAGTGTAAAAAGTTAGTCTGGAGCCCTGATTAGAAAATAGCTAGAGATTATTTATTTGCATATGTGAGTGATTTACTCGCAATGTAGAGGGTTGATTTAAAATCTATTTTTAGCTAAATCAGATTTAAGTGTGAGCGAAAGCGTGCACATGAAAGGAGTTCCATTTGCAGGAGAAACTGGGTTGAAAGGTGATGGAGCACGGTTGTGTGTGCAGTAATGCGATGTTGCCGCAGTCCACACGTCCTCTTTTTAGATGGTACACACTCACACAGCAGACATGAAGTCGAGCTGTCAGACACACACAGCGGGCAAAGCCCCTGAGGGTTGCAGCCCTGGAGTGGAGCTCTCATCCTCCGTGCATTCTAATAAGCTCTCGGCAGCCTGGCTCTCTGCAAACCAAGGTTAATCTAGGTGTCAACACCTGTCGCCGGAATTGGATATTGCTCTGGGGTGACATGAGCAAGCACCACGAGTATGTACAGCTCCCCAACGTGACTTTTCCTTTGTTCCGGATTTCCATATTTGGATCAGTCACTGGATTGATTCAAAGAAAATTCTTTCTTTCCCTTCTTTTTTTATTTACCAGTTCAAAATTTGGAGTCGGAGTTATGCTGAATAAATGTAACACTTGATTATGGTGCAACTGCGTGCAATAATTCAGAATATTCTGTCATCACTTATCTAGAGATAGTGTTTCTAAATAGGGTCGCTCTCTTGGGAGGAATTTTTTACCTGCCAAACGGAGCATTTAATATGACCGTAATATGTGTCGGGTGGTTACTTCTGGCAACGTTGTGCTTTACGTTGTTAACACTTGTCGCTATGAAATTGTGTTATCATTGCAGGGTTGAAGTGCAGACTTTTAGTTTTCATTACCTTTGATATGTCGCTCTTCTTTTAGCAATTTGTTTAGAAAAAAAAAAGCTGAAAATTTACTCTCCTCCAGGCCATCCAAGATGTAGATCTTGGACTTTGTTTCTTCATCGGAACATATTTTGCAAAATTTGGCATTTTATCCTCTGCAGTGAATTGGTGCTGTCAGAATAAACAACATTAATTTCCCAGGTTAAAATTGTAAGGGCCTCATTTATAAAGTGTGCGTACATTCCGATTTGATCTTAGAGTGTGCATATGCTTAAATCCACGCCAAATGATCGTACATTTGTAAAAACTGCCTTTGATGTGGAAAAGTGCTTAGCATTACATCAGATTCTGAGCAAACATACCTTTTTTTTCCTGTCAGAGTACTGCAGGTTTCTGGAAATGTAAGCTGTTCTTACAGCTTGCTGTTCTAAATTAAAGGATTTGGATGACGACTGGTGATCTTTTATATGTTAATGACATATATTAGGAGTCGTTTGAAACAATTCCATTGTGCTCAAGTTCAAGATCATTTACGATTCATGGATTTCTCATCTGAAAGAGAGGCGTACGTGTGTTTTCTGTGCGTACATTGATTCTGTGAATGACACATATGCATATTTGAGAGATCGTGAGATCAAATTTAGGATGGTTTCTGCACAACATTTGATAAATGAGGCCCCAAGTCCCCAAGTTTTTAGGTCATCTATTTTATATATATGTGCTCTTTTTTTCCCCATTGTAATGTCCTCATACTCACTTTTTAACATGTGAAAGAGGATTTTCATAAAGACACAGCAAATAACATCCAAAAAGAACCATTTAGGACCATTAAGAGTCAGACTAAGCTAAAATGTATTTTGGCACTTTACTATCATAAGCTATACAGAAGAACTCGGGGATAAATAAAACACAAAGTGGTACAATTTACCCCACTGTCTGCTTGCCCAATATGAGAAACTCACTCAGACGAGATTCGATTTTTTTGGTCTAGAAAAGCTCTTAAACTCTCTCAAGGGTTATATGATTTTCATCACGTTATAGTAATATTTTAGCTAAAGAGGACAATCAGTTCAAATGGAGAATAAGTGCAGGCTTTCTATATTTTTGAAGTGGGCTGGAAAAGTGGTTAAATAGCTTTTAAGGCAATAGTTTTGGTAATTTGGCGGTGGTGTCATTTTTTATTTATTACTTTTATTTGAAGTTCATTTCAGTTTAATCTTAATATATTGTATGCATCTAATACTGGCTCCATACCTGTCATGATTCCATGAATAATAATCTACAGTGTTCTAATAAAGCAGAATAATATCTCAGATGTATTGCAGTGCACATTTGTGTTGCATTTATGAAGGCAATAGGGAATGTGGGTTTAGTTCTCAGTCTGTGCACCCTTAAGGGATTTAATACTGATACTCAAACAGCTGGGTTTCACAGTGTTTCCTGAAAATCCCCCTTCATTATGATAACACCATTGACAGAGAACATCTTCATCTGCCTGAAGCAATCACATAGACATGAGTGGCTCATATATACAGAGTTCCAGTCAGGGGTAGAGTATCAAATGCTATCACTTTAAAAGTCATACGGTCATCATGTGTGATAGAGAAATTATACGGTGGACAGAGTAATCTCTAATTGTCAATACAGTAGCCAATGTCCAGTCGAAACGGTGATGCTCAAATTATTACAGAACCTGGAAATACTTTTTACAAACTACAAGGCTTTTCTTCATCTCCCTTATTTTTTACTTTGTCATGCTAATAATGGGAAATATCGTTATAAAATAAATGTTTTTCTCTAATACACAATGGCCACAATTAATGGCACCCTTTTATTGAATTATGTTTTAAACCTCCATTTGCCAGTTTAACAGGTCTACATTTTCTTCTATAATGCCTGATGAGGTTACAGAACACCTGACAAGAGATCAGAGACCATTCCTTCATCCAGAATCACTCCAGACCCTTTAGATTCCCAGCTCCATGTTGGTGCTTCTCCTCTTCAGTTCACTCCTCTCATTTTCCGAAGGGTTCAGGTCAGAGGACTGGAATGATTATAGCAGAAGCTTGGTTTTGAGCTCAGTGACCCATTTCTGGTTTGTTTTTGAGGTTTGTTTTTGGATTATTGTACGGTTGGAAGATCCAAACGTGGTCCATTATAAAATTTCTAACAGAGTCAGTCACTTACTGATTTTTTATCTGTTGGTATTTGATAGAATCCATGATGCCATGTATTTAAACAAGATGTCTAGGACCTCCAGCAGAAATATAGGCCCACAACATCAAAAATACAGCAGTATATTTCATTGTACACATGGGGTACTTTTTTTTCCTCTGGTCACCAAACCCATCTTGAGTGTTTGCTGCTAAAAAGCTAATTTTTTAGTTTCATCTGATCATAGAACCCAGTCCCATTTGAAGCTCCAGTCATGGCTCATAACTGAATATGCTTTAGTTTGTTTTTGAATGAACTAGGATCATTTTTCTTGTAACCCTCCCAAACAACATGTGTTGATGTAGGTTCTGTTTGACTATTTTTAAAGGTTTTCTGAACCAGAGACTCAACTATTTTCTGCAATTCTCCAGCTGTGGTCCTTGGAGAGTATTTAGCTACTCAGACTCTCCTTCTCACCACACATTAGGAGGATATAGACACATGTCCTGTTCCAGGCAGTTTTGTAACATTTTCTGTTGGTTGGAAATTCTCAATTATTGCCCTGATGGTGGAAATGGGAATTTTCACTGCTCTAGCTCTTTTCTTAAAGCCACTTCACCAATTTGTGGAGCTCAATTATTTTTTGCTGCACATCAGAAATATATTATTTGGTTTCTCTCATTGTGATGGATGATTAAGGGCATTTGGCCTTTGTTTTCCCTCCTCTTTATATTTCTGTGAAACAGGAAGCCAGAGCTGGATGATTTCATGTTTATAATCACGCTGGAATGCTCAAAATTGTGAATATAAATGGGAATATACTTCAGAGATATTATACTCATAAGAATTTCTAGGGGTGCCATTAATTGTGTCCAACGAGTATTTGAGAGAATTTTTTTTTTTTCATAATGATATTTCCCCCCTTTATAAATTCTTATTATCCAATGAAAGGATACATTTTTGAGAATTTTTTAAATAAAAGACCAAAAGGATTAACAATGCAGATACATTTTCAAAGCCTCCTTTGATCATATTTACCAAGGGTGCCAATATTTTTGGCCAAGACTGTATATAGTACATATATATATATATATATATATATATATATATATATATATATATATATATAATTATAGAATTCTGGTTAATTGTGTTTAAAATGTGCTTAATCATTGTCAAAAAACATATTCAAAATGCAAAATATCTTATTAGACCTATAAACAGGCTTACTTTTTTTTAGAAAAACAAAAAAGCTAATTTGTAACTCATAATTTTTTTGTGAAATATGACCTGGATATGTTTCATGAGTAGCCGCATTGCACACGTTAAATTGTTCAGATTGCTAATAGGCATCAAAAGTGTGGACACATAAAGCATAATGAAATGTAGTAATTGCGTAATCTGCAACATTACATTTACAGCATACAGTTTTTCCATCACAGGCGTATGAGCATATTTTACATTTAATGGTTTAATGATGTGATTATGGTTAATTGTTAAGCCTGACAACCATGCAGCCATTGCATATGGCATCAGTTTGCATATGAATAAACTAAATGCCCTGCTGAATACATTACATGATTTGCCCATTCTACATATTTAAAACGGACTCTTTTATAATAAGGAATTATATTGCTGAATATCTTTCAAAGAAACGGCCACATTAAAATATGTTAGGACCCAAATGCTTTTTCCTTAGTTCATTTCTTGCTAGCCAGCAAGCCACTACAGTGTATGGCACTGAAGTTAAAATGCTTATGGTGGCCACAAATTATTAGATTTCACTCTGCATAGCCTCAAGAGCAAAAGACAGGGCATATCCAGCAGTTACAATGAATTTCATGACAGCCAGAGTCAAAACTAGCTAGGTTATGCTAAACGCCTAAACGCAACGAACAGGAAAGACTTGATTTGACAAGGTTCTGATATTTATTTCATACTTAATCTAAACATACATTTTAATATGTACTTTGCAAATGTGGTACTGCAAAGAGGCAAGAGAATCTGTTGACATCAAAAAGATTTGGTGTCGTATCGACAAACATCTCAGAGAAACGGCCCCTGGGATAACATAGAACTGTTTAGCTACAGACAACAACATGGAATCATTAACTTTAGATGCAATGGCATTGATATTTATCAAACGCTATGAAGATTGCGAAACATCGATTCAAACAGCTGTCATTTTAGGATCTCAGTGACTTTGAACCTACAGTTTAGTTCTAGTTTGACCACATTCAGATTTGGTTATCAGAAAAGTCTGGCAGCATGGTTACAGACTAGACTCAGCCATGATGCATTGCCCTCCAACAATATTAGAGACCCTGTATTATTAATGAGCCGCCAAGTGCTCATTTTAAGATACTGTATGATATTTATGTTCTCTCCAGGCTGACCCTTTCTAAAGAGTGTCGAAAAAGAAATTAAAACACATAAAAAAAAATAAAAATAAGTTAACAGGCTGACATGAATATAAATTTACACTATATAGCCTACAATCACGTACAATGAAAATATATCAATGTTTTAGTATTCTAAAGATTCCAAGTTGAAGGAAGAAAATCATAAGAGAAAAGGATGCTGACCGCAGCATCTGCAAAATAATCGAAACCTAATAAGACTTTCTTCACAAAATCCCAGCTGTTAAAGCAGAGCAGAACCAAAGAGTCCGTCTTGATAAAATAATATATCAACAGCACTAAACATGACAGGCACCCATACTTTACCTTCAAAATGAAAGAAAATAAATAAAAAATATATATTCATATATGTGTGTATATATGCTTATAAAATAAAACACTGAAACTCATCATTTCTCAAACACAGTGCCTTTCACATTCTGCTTTCGCCATCACTTTTTAGGAAATTTTTTTTGTCTTTGTAGAATAATTCTGTACACTATATACTGTAAACAAAATGTAAAAGTTTGCTTTTAAATATTTTTTTTTTTAACTTTTCTGTATACCCAGTGTATCGAAAAAAAGTGTTGCAGGCACTTAAAGTCCATCTCCGACGTGTTGGTGTTTTTACAGTGGAGCTCCGACGTGGGGAAAAGGGCTTGTTTGGTTATTCCTGGATTGTGTTGGATTCTGGTGAGAGCCGTCGCATCAGTCTCAGCCGAGGATGTCCAAGTAGACAGGCTTGGCTTTTCCCAGAGTGTAAAGGACTTTCTGAATGTCTTTGATGTTCAGTCTTTGTTGCGGTTCTCTTTGCCAGCAGCCTAACATGAGGTCGTACACCTCCTTAGGACACAGGCGAGGCCTGTCTAGAACCCGACCTTGGGTAATGCATTCAATGACCTAAAAAAAGAGAGAGACTGAAATGAGCAAATGTGTGCAATTGATTTAGAGGTGGTCTGTTTACTTTTTCATGCTATTTCAGTCAAATAGAACTCATGTTGCACACTGTGACTTTATTGGTTTGATATTCAATCTGATACAGCAACGTTGGTTGAAACAATGTTGGGATTTTGACTCTCTATTTGTCCCATTCCCATAATTTACTCACACTAAACTTCCAATTGATTTGTATTAGCATTCTAATCTATAATATGAGGCATAAAAATATTTTGCATACATACTACCATTCAAATGTTTGGAGTCTGGAAAAAAAAGTATATATATTGAATAATTTCAAATAAATGTTTGTTTAATATATTTCAAAATTTAATTAAATCCTGTGATGAAATCTGATCTTTACTGCATGTTGAGTGTCACATACTGATAAGGTGCTAAAGAAACGTTTATTTTTGTGATGAAAACAGTTGTGCTGTGTAATATTTTAGTGGAAACCAGGATTAATTTTTTCCCAGGAAAATTTAATGCATCCTTGCTAAATAAAAGTATGTTAAAATATATATATACATATATATATATATATATATATATATATTACAGAACCCACATTTTTGAATGGTAATGCATTGTTTACAATTATTTTTAATTAGACTGAACTGTTTTTTTTTATTTCATATAAATTATTTAAATAATACAAAATATTAAAAAATAAGTGGTATATAATAGTTAAATATATAAAAAATATATTTATTTTTAAATATAACACATAGGGCAAGATACAACTATTTGGAAATCTGGAATTTAAGGGGGGGGAAAAAAAGTAAAAAAATCTTTTTCAAAATATTGCTACAAATATACCCGTGCTACTTATGACTGGTTTTTGTACTTCAGGGTCACACACTGTATATAGAGAGACTATGAGAGCCTGAATATGAATATGAGCTTTACATAATGTAAAACAAGACTGACAAATTCACAAGAAACGGATATATAATTCAGACTTTGGACCTATTCTACCTTTTTAAACAGCCCTCGTGTCAGTTAACGAGATCTGATTTCCTAAAATACTTTCTAGGTAGACATCTCACAAGGTTATCCAGCCGAGCTGTGTGTGTGTGGTGAGATGTGAGCTTCTAACCTGATCTCCGACAGCATTAAACCCTGCCTGTAGAGAGCACACTCGTGTTCTAAACATGTCATATTCACATTGATGTTCTATCAATGGTTTTGACAACATTTACC
This sequence comes from Carassius gibelio, assembly GCF_023724105.1. Classification (NCBI taxonomy): domain Eukaryota; kingdom Metazoa; phylum Chordata; class Actinopteri; order Cypriniformes; family Cyprinidae; genus Carassius; species Carassius gibelio. The sequence goes on from NC_068402.1 coordinate 7,900,070, forward strand.
TCATTATTGGATAACTGAAACCATGGCTGTTTCCCATAGGTGAAGATCTCCCACATAATGACTCCGAAGCTCCATACATCGCTCTCAGTGGAGAACTTCCTGTACATGATGCTCTCCGGAGGCATCCAGCGTATGGGCAGCATGGTGTGACCTCCCACCTACAAGAAAGATTACACCTCAAGCATCGCTCACAAACATCTTACGTGGTATGGATGACATTTAGCTCTTTTTCTAAACAAGCAAACAGCTTAGTTTATTAGTTTAGATCTGACTGGTTATCAAAAGCTCTTTTGGCGAACTAAAAAGATGTATGCACTGCAACAGTTTTGATCTTGCTTGGCATTCTAGAAATTCTGAATATATAATAATGAGATTTACATTCTATAGTTTAAAGATTCACATGAGTGCATTACTTTCAGCTTTTGCAGACCCTGATAAACTAAGACACTTTTTGCAGAACTAATACACTTTTTGCAATCAGTGTCCTCTGGGGGTTTTCAGAGGCTGACTTTGAACAAAAAACAGCTTCACATATTTTCTATGAAAAAAAAAAAGTTTAAACGGTTTTGGAGCTGCAATTCATCACAAAAATAAAACCACGGATTCTGATTAGCTATAATGCAAGATTATGTACTCTGTCAATTATAGAACACTTTAGTGAGTTAAAGGAGAGATCATACAATGTGTGCTTTCTGAAGTCATTTTTATTACCGGTTGCTGTGTGTAGTTTCAGTAAGTTCAGGCAGAGTGTTCACTGTTGAGGAGGAAAGAGACACTGTTGTGTGTGAGGCAGTGCATTAGTGCAATGAACTCTGCAGTAGCGTGATGAACAGACCCTACCGAGGGCATGAAAGAGCATGTACACCAACGAGAATGAATACTGTAAATATATACAACCGTTTAAATATTTGGGGTCAGTAATAATAAAATAAAAAAAAACTTAATACTTCAATTTATTAAGGCTGCATTAAATTAATCAAAAATGACACTAAAGACTTTTAAATTGTTACATAAAAAAAATTATAAATAATAAATATTCTTTCACATTTTTTATTCATCAGTGTGTTCTGGAAAAATATATCGCCATTACCAGAAAATATAAAGCAGCACATATTTATATATCAATAAATATATAAGTATGTATATAAATGTAATAAGAATAAATATTTCTTGAGGAGCAAATCAGCATTTGGAATGTTTCTGAAGTATCAACACCACATCAAAGTAATAATGCAGAAAATTTTGCTTTGCATAAAAGAAATAAATTACATTTTGAAATATATTCAAATAGAAAACAGTTCTTTAAAATTGTAATAATATTTCACAATATTACTGTTTGTTTAAAAATATTGTAAAAATCCTAACTAGGTGTATGTAAACACATATCTTTTAACACTCTGCAAAACTCATCATGATTAAAAAAATAATAATAATTTTGATTTACATTTTGCACATTTTATATTTTTACACACTGATTATCCTGATCCACTGTTAAACACAAATGTAACAAAAATAGATAAAACAAGGACATAAGATGACTATTAAACATAAAAATAAAAATTTTATTCGCTTTATTAATACCAATGATTTGTTCCTCCACTATTTGAGGCAAATTGACTAAACAATAATGCATTAATTGTGCTTGCACTCAGCTCGATTAAAATGGGCTATTTTCAAATCTATTTCTTATTCACGTCAATTCCACTTCATTCATCAAGTTGTGCCAGCAGGAAATGTCCACGGGACTGCCGGGTGTTGCTGGAGCCCTTCCAGCTCAGCGTGAAATTCTCTTTGTAATTACTATTCCCTCTGTTGTGTGCCGTTACATTGATCCTACTTCCGGCTGGCAGAGAGCAGACTAATGGATGTCTACCTCCACATTAGGAATTAGCCATGTTCCTGTGACTACTCTCTGCTATGTATTGTCAATAACTTATTGCAACCTTTTCAGCCTAAACGTGTCTTTGTTTATTTGTATTTTAGCTGTTCTTATTGCAGGTGATAGTCGGGAGAGGATGCAAAATCAAGGAGCAAACAGGAAGTTCCAAATATCTTTACTTTCTCTGCAGCGAGACATGAATGCATAACATTATGAATTGTATATTGACAATGTTTCATAAAACAATGATGCATGAAATCACTTGTGCACTGTGGTTGGACATAGACTTGTTTAGCGCACACTGTCCTCATTCTCACACTATGTGGACATGTCTGTAACATTTTAAACATTAACAAAATACTGTATGAAGTATGAACACTGCAAAAAAGCGTATGTCTGTATTTTGGTCTTGTTTTGAGTCAAAATGTCTAAATTCTTAAAGCAAGATGCATTTCCTAGATCAGCAAAATGACAAGATACTTAGTATTGCTTCTTGGTGGGGTGGGGAATCAACAAATAACAAATACTGTTTTGTTACTCTTTTTTTTATTTTTTTGCGGTGAAATAATTTCCTGTAATCAGAAATCATTGCCGTTTCTCATATAAACTCTAATATGTTCTCTTTTCAGAAAAAAAGGATGCAAACTCTTTAATTCCATACCCTAGGTATGTAGTGAAATAAAAATCTGAATTTTTTCATATCAGTTCACTGCAGTACCCCTGTGAGACCATGTCATTTGTGAAATTATTTTTATTTTTTTGCATGCAAATGTGTTTTACTAAAAAATAAATCTGAAAGTGTAGCTAATTAAAAACATCAATAGGTTCTGTCATTTCTAGTAATCAGCAAGTTTTATCTATAAAAACCTGAAAGAAAAGAGTCATGGTTGTTGACTGTTAAATTCAAATCTGAATTGATTTATTGATGCAGTTTAAGTAGGATTAAGAAGGATTAAAAAATATAATTAACTGATTTTATTACTGAGAAATGCTATTTCAAATGGTATTACTGGATCAATTCATGTGGATTGCTAATTGCTCATTCAAATGAGCTGAGTCACAGTGATCTTAATAATAGGCTTGCAGGAGACTCACACATGTCCCGGCCCTTAAATCATGTACATTTCTTTTAAATTCCAAATTAAGATGAGCAACTAAAATTGGTTAAGCAATCATTCAAACCACTATCCACTGTATCAGTTTGGGCTTTGTGGTTGGGACTGGAGCAATTAGCTTGGCAGTTTGAAAATTGACGAGCCCATTAGACAATAAAAGACTGAAAGGGGAAAATTAAGAATCTCTCTGCTGATTGACCATATTTCCATTCCGTCAGCATGGTGTGGGTTTCAGGAAGAAGGCAACATGTTTTTTTGCTTTATCTTGGTATATTTTGGCTAGTCTGTGGCTCAGCGGTAGAGGGTTAGATTGGATTATGGGTATGAAGAGCAAAGCAGCATGGTGGAGAAGGGATTACAACCCCACTAGAGCTACTCTCTGGGCATTTACTGTATGCATAGTAACGGGAAGCAGATTCATGCAACCATGACTGATAACGGATTTCTCCAACCATTTAAAACACTTGGCTGAATTTCAAGTAAAAACGGACCTTTAGAAAGAAGAGTTAGAAAGAAAACCTTTCCTATATGTGATGACATTTAAATTCTTGAGTGGTTTATTTACAGGGTGTTAAAAACCCAAATGACAGGGTGACCTGTATATTTCACTTGTTTATAGCGTGTAATCGGCTATTTGTGGTGAAGAAAACCCAAGACGACAGCTTAGACAACTTTCTGTACAACAATCAGAGGCTCTAAACCGAGTTGTCAAAAACATCTCATGCAAAAAGATACTCAGCAGGCCATTAGGTGACAGAACGTCGATGTGCCACTTATAACATCTTGACGAAGGCGGTTGAATTGGTCACTGATGACAGTACCTCGATCTCTCTTCCAGTCATGCTCCGTTCCTGTGGCCAGACACTCGAGCCCCAGAAGACAACAAACGTCAATATGACTCGCCATGTGTGGATTACGTGCTTGGCAGGATCCTCTATTTATAATCACTTGACACAGTGAACGTGTCCAATGCGGTAATAATTTCGTAATCTCTCCGCTTTTTCAATATCGCAGACTGTGCGTAAGCTTGTGTATGTGCGGCTGATAAAGATGTTTCTAGCCTTCAGCTTACGACTGCCTTGAATACAAAGACTCACTCCACAATCCAATTTCTCAGTGGAATAGTTTGCTGTCCTTGGCATTTAGCTCGATCTAATAGGTTGCTACTGTTAGCACAAATAAAGGAAAATCACATTTGGAATATTTATAGATTGGGATTGTAAATAGAAAACATTTTATTTTTTTAAACAACAGACTTTATGTTGTGTTCTGGTCGTTTTGACCTGGAGGGGATATTTATTTTTCACAAATTTAGATTTGTAAAATTTAAAATAAATAAAAAATAATTATTTTTGGAACAGAGTGATTTTTGTCCTCATTGATGAGAGCTTATGTACCTTAATTGTTGAGTCATTGTTGCCAAAATTATCCATATATAATCCTTTTTTTACCTAACAACTAGGGTGCATAAGATCAGATTGAATTCAAGATTGGTAATTAATATAGCTTTGCAAGCAGTTTTTAAAAGGCTTTTAATTTTTTGACTGGGAACACCAAATTCAATAGATTTCATAATAAAATTGGACCCCAGTGACTTTCCTTTCATGGACAAAAATACTTTTAAATATTCCTATAATTTTGGTCCAGAAGTGCATATAGAAAGCACTGTACCTACAATGATGCTTTTTGACCTTTAAAAAATGGTAATGATACTTACTCGATAGTAATCTGAGCTGTAGATGTCCCTGGACATCCCGAAGTCTCCAATTTTCACGAGCAGGCCGTTACCCACGAGGCAGTTGCGGGTGGCCAGGTCACGGTGCACAAAATGCTGGGAGGACAGGTAGACCATGCCTGCCGCTATCTGTGTAGCGATATGAAGCATCTGCGAGAGACCAAGTTCCCCATTAGACTGCATCGGTTGGCCATCCACGAGGATCATGGCATCCGGACCATGGGCTCTGAAATGTGGGAAGAAAGACGTATTGGTTATACTTGTTAGTCTTGGCAGTAATTGTCCTTCACTGCTGAGCTTCGTCCAGGTTTGCAATTACTTGCGTTTAGGATTCGAGCAGGGAAAATTGATTAGAGATCAATGTAAAAGGGCACAAGGTCAAAGTGTTCAAACGTACCGCCTTTTTGCCCCATAAAATAATTCCCTGTCTAATCCTTTAATCCTGTAAAGCTGTCCAATTCGAAGTGAGTAAATTAAGGCAAAGAACGATTTGCTTTGACTTCAACTGCCTGGTGAAATAAAATCATCTATTCAGTTAACTTTTTAGATTTTTCTCTTCACTCAGGGAAAAGTATTTTTGTCTGATTGCGGCAGCATTTGCATGAGGTGACTGTTCAAAAGGGCTTGACTGTAATTTGTGCATCTCTCCTGGTCAGTGCCTCTTCAGCAGTGTTTAACTGTATGTAAAAACACTGTTTAAAAGATTTGATTTCTCAAGAGGTAATTCCGGTGGAGCCACTTAAGTCAGAGTATTTTGGAAAACGTGTATTTAATTGTAAAATTCCTTTTGAGGAACTACAATACCCATAATCTAAAGAAAGAGATACCAACCAGTTACCGTTAAAACAGATTGATACAATTTAATTATTTATTTATTTAAAAAAAAAAAAATTTTATGGTCACAAAGGCTGGATATGTTTGATCAAAAATACAATAAAACATTAATATTGCAAATTTTATTACAATTTAAAATAACAGTTTTTGTTGTTGTTGTTTTTATATGTTTTAAAACACACAAAAAACATGTTTCCTGTGATGTGAAGCTGAATTTTCAGCATCATTACCTGTCACATGATCCTTCAGAAAAAATTTGAATATGCTTATTTTCTTATCATCATCAATGTTGAAAAGGTTAATTTGCTTATTATTTTCAACCTAGGCCTACTGGAAATACGTGCCTCTATATAAATTCCTGATTAACTAAAAAAAAAAAAAACTTACCTATATGTACAAATCACTGCAATTTCCAGTTAAAATGAACTCTAGAGGCAGTAAAACACCAAAGTCATGTGGTAATTTAACTGCATCCGAATCCACATCTCTGAGTTATGAGAAGAAATCGATTCAAAATTCAATGTTTAATACCTTTTTGACCACTGCCGAACACCATATGATAACTGTTGTACTTCAATCTAATTTTCATGCATATTTACTTCTGAAATGCTGGAAAGTATTTAGAAGAACAATACTTTGTAACTACTCCACCACAGAAAGAGAAGAAAAGAATATTCAAAATGGGTCTTTATTATGGCAGCAGCAGGTATGCAATGCAATTTTTAAATGCGTATTATATACAGTTATATATATAACTATATGAAGCATATGAATGGGTCTGTACGATTATGACATAAATCATAATTGTCAATTATTCCCTTAAAATTGTAATTGTGATTATTAATTACGGTTATCACAATTTACATTGAATAATGTTACGTTGCTTAAAGCAACTGCATGCCGTATTTTTTATTTGAAAATAAACAAGCTCAAAAGTGAAAACACTATCTGAAAAACGTTGTGCTTTTCTATAGCATTAAGCCTCAATTGTCAACTATACATCAGATTGGTTTCTTCTTTAAATTATAAAAAAGTACAAATATGAATGGTATTATAAAGTTAAACAAAAATTTAAATAATAGGGAAAAACCCTTAAGATAACACGTAGAAGGAAAAAAAAATGCATCTTAAGCATGCAGAATAACATAAGTGAACTTGAACAATTAATTGCAGCTTTAAACGATTACGTAATCGTGGCATCCATAATTGTAATCTTGATTAGAAATTGTGCAGCCCTATTGTCAATTCTTCCACATGTACAGCACATACATACAATGATGTACTTTGACTTATCTAATATGCTTTACCTAAGTTCTCGCTAAATCTCTTAAATTCAACACACATATCATCTGCATAAAGCTTAACTGGAGTCTGCTGCCAAAATCCTTTTGCTGTCCATGAAAATCAACCAGACTTGTATCATTGCAGCTTTTCTAAAAAGAATTTCATCATTTTTTCTTTTTTTTTATTTTTTTCTTGAAATGCAAGTCCGGCCATCTGCATAAGTGTAAGAAAAAATTATCTCACTATACAAAAGAATAATTTATTATCATCACCTATCACTTTGCTCCCACAAGACAATCATCTCACTCCAGTTCCCTATCTGCCTTTATATTTTCACAGTTCACCCCTGCAAATTACAATTCATGTGGCCTCGATCCACCTTGTGATGTGCATACAATAAAGTTCAAACATGAGCTGAATCTTGTGTCTCAAAACCTCCTGAGCTGTTTCAGTATACATGGACAGCTGTCTACATAAACAGCATCGAAATGAAACTTCATAATTGATTGATTTGAGCAGTAACCTAATGTGTCTCATATTTGAAATGGTGAAATTAAACATTTTTAAATATATATCACTACTTCCCATCAGTAAATCTATCAGATCTCTTTAATATCTGAATTACAGTAATGACGTGAACCAGAGAACAAAAAGTCTTATATCTTCAGAAGAGATCTCGGTAATGATTGAAACTGCTAATGGATCAAATTATCTTGGCAATGCTGTCAATCATAAATCTCTGTGTCCATTTTTATTTATCCTAAAGGATTTTAAGAAAAACATATTTTAGACAAAGTTGGTTCCTCAATAAAAGTCTACTGGGCTAAATGAGAGGAATAAAATTTCCCTCTGGATTGGACCTGTCCACCGTATTACATGAAACTTTGTATTACTTGTAGCAACGTATGATAAAATGATATCATTCATGTAGGAAACATGATATTCCCTACAATTCTGGCCAAAATTAGGCATTTTAGGAGCTAGAATAATTTCACTACCTAAAATTTCAGACAGCCTTTGCTTAAGGGAGTGCATAGTATTATAGGATAATCCTATAATTCCAGCCCAGACTCATTGGAAATATATGCCTGTGGCAAAATTTCTGCAAAATGATATTGTCACTTCTTGCATGTTTTGCAACACTTTCTAGAGAAATTGTCCAGTGAGTAATTATAGACGTGTGCCTGGCAACTTTTAGTAAGTTTGGGTGTTGTACATATGATGACAACGTCCAATGAGTGGAACTGAAAGGTTAATAGTCTTATCATTTTTATCACTTTTTGAAAAAAATAAATAAAAGACCATCTACTCTTAATCCTACCCTTAACCTAACCTAACCTAACCTAACCTAGTGTTATCAAGTTATCAGAGATAAAAACGCATTTGCTGAATCAACCGTTGAGCTGTTTTATCACAACTTGTGTTTTCACAGGGCTGACCTGCAAGTGAAATACTGTACCAGGTGATCTACCAAGCAAGTTTACTACATTATAAAAGCCATACTGTACATATATGCTTATGTGATGCAAACATCAAAATGTATTAGTTTACAAATCATGTGCTTTAGTACAAGCATTTTGAGGTCATAACATATTTTATTAATCAATAATCTGCCCTCATAATCATAATTTGTTAGAAAAAGAATAATAGTTGTTGGCGTATTACTATATCTAGTGTTAATTTCAGCTGAAAACGGCAGTGAATTAATTTGTAGGTACATTTTAGGAGGCACATTTTTCCATGGAGCCTGTGCTTTATATTTCCCACTGAAATCCCAATAAAAATACCTCAGAAACTTATTGAGGTCTCCATGCTTCATGTACTCAAACACCATGATGAGAGGGTCGTCGTCCACACACACGCCATAGAACTTCACGATGTGCTCGTGCTGGAGGTTGGTGAGGAGCTCGGCCTCCCGTTGAAAGTCTTTTCTGGCAGTCAGGGTGGGATCTTTGAGAGTCTGAGAAACAGAAAGTATGTTCACTCTAGGAGATGTACAGACAAGAGCGAATGCACAGTGGAGGGAGGGATGCCACGTTTTTACTGAAGTCGTCCTCTGAGCAAGGAGAAATGAGATGGAGGTTAAACTAATATGTCTAATTGCATTTCAGGATGTCTGCCATAAGCTGAAATGAGACAAAAACATACAACAAAAGGCCATAGCATGAATTCTCCAAAGAAAAGTGGTGCAATGATGTGACTTGCATAAACTATTTCATGTTAAAGGCTAAGTTAATCGGGGAGTTTTCAAATAAAAGAATGTCTTATTATTTAGATTTTTATTTTCAACATTTTTAGGTGGCATTTATAATTGCATTTGCTAAAAGCAGTTACCATTATGGTAAAGATTTGTATTTTATTTTATATAATATTTATTTATTAATTTTGTTGTTGTTGATTCTTTCAGTCATTGATGCATTTTTAGACCAGCATAAATTTGCTTTTACAGAACATTTTCAGCAGGCACACAAGACATTTGATTATACATTTTCAGTATGTCATTCATTTAAATTTTTAATGACTTTTGTCATTTTAATTACTTTTTTGTAAAATTTAAATGTAGCTTTATTTTTATTTCTGTTTTAGTTTTAGTAGTTTTAGTGCTTCAGATTAAACTTATTTTATTTCAATTAATTACCATGGCAACATTTCTGTTTTCTTTGTTATTTTATTTTTTACTTTTTAATTTATGTAATTAAAATATTTTACATTTTTATTTCTGCTGTTTTTTAATTAACATAATTTTGAATAGTTTGTTAAAAAATAGTTCTCTGAAAACTGAAAGTTACAACATTCATTCAAACATCCTGATGTCAAATTGCATGCTATTATCAGGGAAGAATGGCAGAAGAAAGTATAACAATTTTCAACATTCTGCAAGAATATTTGTAATTTTATTTCCTGATACACCTTAACCTAACATGACATGCATTACATTTACCATCTGACAAATTACATCTCACATTCTGGCAAATGCTGATTTTTAAACCTATATACATTTGCTTTTATACATTTTTTACCATATAAGAAATGTGATAGCATTTAATCTTCCCAGGCACTTCAGAGTACTTACTAGCCTTTGCACTGCGAGTCCTGCTCCTAGCAATTAAATAACTTAATCTGAATGGCACATGTTGCAATTTGATTTTAATTACAGAATTCCCCTGATCTCCCTGACACAAGCAGAGGGAGGCATCGTCAGAGAATGGCTTAAATGACACAGATGGTGAAGCGCTCATTTCTGTCAGGGGAAGTGTTAGCTCCATGCCACTCAACACAGTTCTGACACGCTGTATTTCTGTTGCAGCGCTCTGCTGGAGGGAGCTGGCCTGACAGCCCCAGGTTCATAAGATATCCTCATGACACTGGAGTATTTTCACAGCATCTTCGGTTATCTTTATGATGTAATAGTTCAATCGCTCTGGTGAGGCGGTACATTAGATTACAGGAGGAAGTTCAGATGTGGATAGTTCTTTCTAGTGGTTAAATAACTAAGTTGGCCTTAAAAAGTTGTTTTAGACCTGTTCTCAACTGGTTTTGGGAAAAAAAAGACACATATTTTACATTGGACATCGAGTGGAAAACCAGTATTTGGAGAATGCCTTCCAGTGGTTAAATTATGTTAATGGTCTTAGGAAGTAGTTCTAGACCAGTTCTTAACTAGTTTTTCAAAAGCACTCACATTTTACATTGGACACAGAAAAATATTTTGTGATAAAGTAAGAAGATTTTGTCACTGTACACACACACACACACACACACACACACTTCTGGCATTCTATTAAGAACCAGTAAGACCGTAAAACTGCATTCAGTTATTTTAGATTCAACAAGAACAAGATGTACAGTAGGTTGAAGTTTGGTTTCTTAGCTATTGGAATTTGACTTGATTGTGAAAAGTTGGTGCAACAAAAATCGGAGTACCTTTAACCTAGTAAAAAAAAAAAAAAAACAGTTTTTACTTTCATAAAGCACATTCCTGGTAATGGAATAGAGTGCACAGGAGCAGTGCATCTATTTTGAGAAAAGTCAAATGAAAGCCAAGCCAGAAGAAGGTGCTTTTAACTGCAGAAACATGCCTCACCTTCACAGCCACCAGCATCTTATCTTTGGTGGGACTGAGGTTGTAACATTCGGCAAGAAACACCTTCCCGAAAGCTCCCTCGCCCAGCTCTCTCTTCAGAACAATGTCCCTCCGTTTAATATGCTGCACATCTAAAGGAGAAATGCAGAAGGAGAAAACCATAACGGCAATTAAATTTGTTTTGTATGTCATGGTCATCAGTTCACAGTAATGCAGCAAAATGAGACTGGATTGTAAAATGGTACTGTTTTAAAAGAATAGTCAAATATATTTATTTATGTTTTGAATTAGCATTTATATTTTCAGTTTCATTTAATTTTGTTGAATTTTTTGTTGAAATCTTATCTGCTCTTGCCATTTCAGTAAGTTGTCCATAAGATTAATATAATAAACTAAAATTAAATAAACTGAAATAAAAATGTATAAATCTATTTAGACCTTAAAAATGAAAAATTGCTTTAAACTTTATCTGAGTGATATTAAAACAGCCAAAGCAACATTTTTAATTTAGTTTTTCATCTAATATTTATATTTAATTTTATCTTTATTTAATTTAATAAAAAATAAATCAAATATTTCTAAAAAGGTTTTATGAATATATCTGGAAATATATATATATATATATATATATATATATATATATATATATATATATATATATATATATATATATATATATATATATATATATATATATTAGGGGTGCGCCGATCATGATAAGCCGTTGTTAACTGAGAAGATGGGCCAATAAACGCTGAAAATTAACGTGATTTGCGCATCTTCTCTATTAACAACGGCTCTGTGTAGTAACAGCTGCTCTATGTGAAATCACGCACCTGATGGAATTAACCGCTGATTAGAAAACCGGCTTTACTGACGAGATGCGCATAACGATCGGCCGATCGTGATCGGAGCACCCCTAATATATATATATATATATATATATATATATATATATATATATATATATATATATATATATATATTTTTTTTTTTTTTTTTGTGGTCACTATGAGTTGTTGTTCAGCATATCTTGGTTTACACAGAATATAGCATATAGGTTTGGATTTATTTATTTATTTATTTATTTAGATGGATTAAAATACTGTCACTGAATCTTATCAGTGCCCATAATATTTGATCATACAATGAGAAAGCTCCAGGTATGCAATTATCCAAATATTATCTTCATAGGAAAAAACGTCCCTCAGGAACCGATGGCAAACATGAGTTTGGAAAACCGAGCCAAATGAAATATGAGTGACAGGTTATCTGTATGCACCCAATGTGCGTGTTGTTTACGCATATGTGTACAAGTGTAAATAAAAGCTTCAATCGTGAGTATTTCGCATTGTGTAAAAGGTCAGTTCCTGTGCAGATGGTGTTCTAGAATTGCTGCTCGCAGTCACAGCTGTATATTCTCTTTTTCAAAAAAAAAAATAATAATAATAATAATAACCAACAACAAAAATGTACGAGTGTACGAGTCAATTGTAGGAAGGTCTTTTTTTGCCATCTGTTGGGAACTCACCTGGGACTTGTAATGCTTTGCCATCATGGTTCATTGTAATTTCCAATTATTTGTGTGAATTTAAAGTAAGCAAAAATGAAAAAAAAAAAAGACTACAAATATGACTCTACAAAAACATAGCAGCCTCTCTTTTCCTGTATCTAATCTTGAACTTCAAATAAACGCATCTACTCATTGGCCTCTACCAAATGTTTCATTAATAAAGGCAAATTATTATGTTGATCCAAGTTTCTAAATGAATCAACAGACACCACAAAGGCTATTATTCACACACACATTATGTAAACATATATCATGTATCCTGTTATACTGCTGTCTGTAAAAAAAAAAAAAAAAAAAAAAAAAATTTAATGGTTTGCTCATATCCAAACCAAAATGATTTGTTGTATTGATTCAATTCCTTGGGGTTGCTATGAAGACACACAGCTATATTGTGTATTAGTATTATGCTTGGGTGACTGGGTCAGAGCTGCCATTCTGAGACAAAACTGTGTTTTTAGATGAGTATTGTAATGTAAACAATATATGATGCATTAAAATGTGGTTTATGAATACTTTATAAAAATTTTCTGGTTTCAAGTTAAGAGTTAACAGAAATATTTAATTTGTTGACAAACTGTCAATAAAACCGCTAAAGGCAAGGTTATATTTAGTACACCTTGCCATAAGGACAACAATAAATGTTTCTACAATTATTAAGAAAAGTTTATATATATATAGGATAATGAATTTATGTTAAGTTAATTGTTTATTAAAATATTGATAATCCACATTATAATAAATCTTTTTTTAGATATGTATATACAGGTGCTGATCATATAATTAGTAATTAATATCATCAAAAACTTTATTTCACTAATTCCATTAAAAAATGGAAATTTGTATATTATATTCATTCATTACACACAGACTGATATATTTCAAATGTTTATTTCTTTTCATTTTGATGTTTATAACTGACAACTAAGGAAAATCCCAAATTCAGTATCTCAGAAAATTAGAATATTGTGAAAAGGTTCAATATTGAAGACACACGGTGCCACATTAATCAGCAGATCTTTATGTGTTTTATGGTCTTATTCAAGTGTTTAAACATTTTTAGTTTTTCACTAACCACGCATAATTTTTTTTTTCTCAAAAATACAATCATGTACATAAATGCATTTCACATATTATTTTAGCCAAGTTTGTGGTGATTACAGTGAGATTAGACTACCCATTTAGATATTTATAAGAAACTGAAAAAAGCACAAATGTCAGGGCATGACAAAACTTCTCCAGGCCCCAAAAATACCCTTAGACTCCAGAGGGTTAACTCGAAACACGTGCAAAGCCTTTAAATGGGCTCCCAGTCTAGTTCTGTAGGCTATACAATCATGGGGAAGACTGCTGACTTGACAGTTGTCCAAAAGACGACCATTGACACTTTGCACAAGGAGGGCAAGACACAAAAGGTCATTGCAGAAGAGGCTGGCTGTTCACAGAGCTCTGTGTCCAAGCACATTAATAGAGAGGCAAAGGGAAGGAAAGATGTGGTAGAAAAATGTGTACAGTACAAGCAATAGAGATCACTCACAGTAGAGACCACACCCTGGAGATGATTGTGAAACAAAACACATTCAACACTCTTAAACAACAGACAACGTCAGAAGCGTCTCACTTCTAAAAGGACTGGGCTGCTGTTGAGTGGTCCAAAGTTGTTCTCTGATGAAAGTAAATTTTGCATTTCCTTTGGATATCAGGGTCCCAGAGTCTGGAGGAAGAGAGGAGAGGCACACAGTCCACTTTGCTTAAGGTCCAGTGTAAAGTTTCCACAGTCAGTGATGGTTTGGGGTGCCATGTCATCTGCTGGTGTTGGTCCACTGTGTTTTCTGAAGTCCAAGGTCAACGCAGCGTATACCAGAAGTTTTAGAGCACTTCATGCTTCCTGCTGCTGACCAACTTTATGAAGATACAGATTTCATTGTCCAACAGGACTTGGCACACGCACACAGTGCCAAAGCTTCAAGTACCTGGTTTAAGGATCATGGTATCCCTGTTCTTAATTGGCCAGCAAACTCGCCTGCCCTTAACCCCATAGAAAATCTATGGGGTATTGGGAAGAGGAAGATGCGATATGCCAGACCAAAGAATGCAGAAGAGCTGAAGGCTACTATAAGATATATATATAACAGTAATTATATATCCACATTTATTTTTGCCCTTATGGCATAATCTTGCTTCAAGCTCTTTCTTAATTGACAGTTTGTCAGTAAATTAAACATTTTAATAAACACTTAACTTAAAATCAGTAAGTGTTTCATAGAAACTGTTAATAAAACAGCTTAAAAAAAGTATGGCACCTTGCCACAAAGACAACAAATCTTACAGATCAGAGACACTTGAGCCAGTATCAAGTGCTACAATCATCACTGACACTCTGAGACTCAAGCAGCAGGGCTCTAGCAGATTGAAGCAGGATCAGGTCAAGGCTGGAGCACCTTCCTGTCCCCCAAAACCTCATTTATATTCACTTGTTCTTCCATTAAGTGGTCCTCTGGATTTGTCCCATCCTCTTGAGAGAACAATTACATGTGTACCTGCCGTAAGAGTCTGGGATGGGTTAACTTAACCTTCAGCTTTCCACCCAACCGGTAAAGCCCAGCTCCTCCTGCTGCTTATTTACCACAATCCATTCTTGTAAAGACTTTGAATTACAGAGGCACTATCCCAAGAATCACCATCATTTATTTAATCCTCATCCTAGCCAAAACTGTATCAGCCGCTAAAGCTGAATTTAAGAGAGCACACAGGCATTTATCGCAGCAAAAATCTATGATTAGAAATAGTGCCATTCATTCTTACTGAAGCAATCAAGATTTCTCTGTTTTCCTCAAGAGTTCCTCCAGTTCATGCAGACAATTAAATTAAAATGCAAAACAAGCTTATTCTGAAAGCATCACTGCGGTGTTATAGCCGTGAATCTATTTGACTCCCCTCATTTACATATTCAACAAATTGACATGTCCTGGTGAAGAGTGGACTAGGCCAGTATGTAGACCCAAACCAAGGTTCGTACAACTGAATTGGATTCTTTTTGAATTATAATTCCTGAATTTGAATTGAGGGAAAAATAACTTGAAAAAGAAGACTTAAAATTAATAAAAATTCAGAGAAATTTCAGTTTGAAAATGAAATAAATGAAATGCAGATTTGAATTTGAGGAAGTAGAATTAAAATAAAATGAATTCAAAGAATTTCATAAATAATAAGTGTCATTTTCAGCTAGGTACCT
This sequence comes from Carassius gibelio, assembly GCF_023724105.1. Classification (NCBI taxonomy): domain Eukaryota; kingdom Metazoa; phylum Chordata; class Actinopteri; order Cypriniformes; family Cyprinidae; genus Carassius; species Carassius gibelio. The sequence goes on from NC_068402.1 coordinate 7,915,806, forward strand.
GTATATAGGAATAAAATATAAAACAAATTTCATTTAATTATAATTAAACTGAACTCAAATTCAAGGAAATTCGCAGTTTTTAACTAGAATGCAAAAGAAAAATGCGAAAGAAAATGAATGTATAAATAATAAAATTCTACTTTATTTCATAATTTTTACATTAATGTAGCACAGTAGATTTAAAAACGAACTGAAATTTTAAGAAATTAAAAAAATTTAACAAGTGTAATGTTTACATAATGCTTAGATTATGCAAATTTGAATTTAAAACAATATAATTCAAATCAACTGAAATTCACAAATGCAATATGTTTATTTTATTCTTTCAACTAGAAAATAAATGTATCAATTAAATTAAAATGGACTTAAATTCAAAGAAATGCACGAATGCAGTTTTAATTTTTAACTAGAAGAGGAACATATAAATAAAACACAAAATAATCAAAAATTAATCATGGTGCAGAAAATAACCCCCACCCAAAACAACAACAACAACAAAACATATTTGCAAATATGGCTGATCGGTTGTTATTAAGCACCCAGTTTGTGAATGCGTCCACCTTCATTGAGATGGTTTGATGAGATGGCATTGCAATTATGAGCAGCAACAATAGATGGACTGAATCAGAATCTTTGTGAAGGTGTGCACATTCAGAGCTCCATTAAACCTGGCCTGCATTCATTTACAATGCCCTTTTTCTGAGCGCATGCCTTTGTCTTCTCACTCTCAAGCCTGATAAATTCAGCTTGTCATCAAATGTTACCTTGAAACAATGCAATCGAAGTATTTGTGTCCAGAACAATGAAGGTGCACACAGGAGACATCAGCATGGATATATCTTCTCTAAACGTCCCGAGCAGTTCAATGTGAACAGGACGCAAAAACACAGTCACTGCTGGATGCAAATGTCAGCAGTCATTGTCACTAACCTGATGAAGTGGAGAAATGAACGGATATTGCAGGAGTATGATAAAATAATTGCTTTTTTCAGCTGTATCTTTAAGGTTATTTAAAAAGTCATTGTTTTAATTTCTTATATATATAATTGCCGTTTGGCTCTTGGTACACATTCATATGCGACTTTTTTTGGAACGCATTAAGCTGTAGCTAGTATGTTTTTAAATATTATTATGTAAGTGACAAAGGCATAACAGTAATATTTGACAAATATTTTAGAATTTAACATATCTATTGAGTATTTGGATATATTTGAAAATGTAATTTATTCCTGTGATGCAAAGATGAATTTTCAGCATCATTACTACCGTTTTTAGTGTCACATGGTTCTTCATAAATCATTCTAATACTGTATGCTGATTTGCTGTTAATTTTTTAATAATGGTTCTTGTTAGCAAAAATGTTTATTTATTGATGGATGGATCATTTACGGCATTTTGGAGAGATAAAATCTGACAATCTGATAAATGTGCCAGACACAGCACTGCTCAAAATCATCCATATTTGCAATGCACAGTCAGGATTGTATATTTATAGCCTTTGTACTCACTGGAGCTCATTGTACGTTCTAGTGCACTCACTTCCTCTAGAATACTGCTACCTGAATAATGATCTTCAGTCTATTGCATGTGATCCAGACGCTGTATTTCCCATGACTTATGCCAGAAATCCCAGCGGCAAATATTTCATGATTAATAATTTAATAAATTAAAGAGCCAACTCACAGAGAGAGAAATAGAGAGAGAAAAATTCCCTTGCTCTTCTGAAATAAATGTGCTATGTTAACATAGTTGTATGTTTCGTGATCTATTTGGCAAAAAGCAAAGTATATATATATATAAGCTAAACTCTAGTTGGTGCTAGTAGGTCAGGCATGAACTCTTCTTGGGTTGAAAAGGAAAGTAAATGCAGCACAACTCAATTGTTATTGCAGAATAGCTTGTGTGAGTCAATCATCTTATGGATTCCTGAAAAGTCAGCATGTCATGGCTCAAGGGACTCGCTTACTTGAATCTGTGCAACAGCTTCCTTTCAAATACACCTACTGCAGCAGTCTACAGATAAAATGTAATCAAAGTTAGATTTTTTATTAGTCACAATTTCTGTATAAATTAAACTCATTAAATTAAAGGGACGTTTCACATTTTAAATTAAGACTATTTTAGGGTCAAATTATTATTATTATTTTTCCTGAACTGTGACATTAATGAAAATTAAAGCCATTTTCCCACAAATTGCCATAATGCGTTCAGATTTTACCATTAGATTCTGATTAATGTATTACATTGAAATAATACAATAATTATTTTTTTATGAGTTTGTACGGTTTTTAAGTGCCTGGTCATTGCTACCTAGCCCGTCTCGCTGGCTCCTGCGGACCATCAGCCTCGGCTATGCGATTCAGTTCACCCGGTGTTCAAGTGAAAGCATCTGATGCCCCTGTTTTGCGGGATTTCAGTCCTACTGGCGAAGGATGCAATAGAGCCGGTCCCTCCAGACGATATAAGGATGGGGTTTCACAGCCCTTACTTCATTGTACCCAAGAAAGGCGGTGGGTTACGACCGATCTTGGATCTGCGAGTTTTGAACCGGGTCCTTCATCGGCTACCGTTCAAGATGTTGACGCAGAAACGCATCTTTGGGTGCGTCCGTCCCCAAGACTGGTTTGCAGAGATCGACCTGAAGGATGCGTACTTTCATGTCGATCCTTCCACGCCACAGACCTTTTCTGCGGTTTGCGTTCGAAGGACGGGCATATCAGTACAAGGTCCTTCTCTTCGGGCTGCCCTGTCTCCCCGTGTCTTCACGAAGGTCACGGAGGCGGCTCTTGTACCCCTCAGAGAGCAGTGTGTTCATATTCTCAACTATCTAGACGATTGGCTGATACTAGCACAATCTCGGGATCAGTTGTGCGAGCATAAGGACCTGGTGCTCCGGCACCTCAGCCTGTTGGGCCTTCGGGTCAACTGGGAAAAGAGCAAACTCTTGCCAATGCAGAGGATCTCTTTTCTCGGTATGGAGTTGGATTCGGTTGAACAGACAGCACGCCTCACAGAGGAACGATCTTGATCTTATTTATGCTACACATGTTATTCATTCATTTTGATTTGGGGTTAAAATATGACTTGCTTCACTTTGTAAGATCTGCCCTGTAATGCAAATGCTCTAAGCTGAAGTCTGCGTGTTGGATTCTTTATGGATTTGGACTGTGATTAGATTTCTAAAAATGTCATCTGTTAACTGGGTGAAACTGGTCTGATAGCCAACCCACACTCCTTGCTCTACTAATGTAGTTTATGTTCTATCCATAAAAGAAATCATGAGCTAAACTTTGGACCATTTTTATAAGGTGTTTCTTTATATAAATGATTCAGCTTACAGCTTAAATATAAAGTGCTTTGTAGTAGCCCAGAGCCAGAGAAGTAAAGATATACCTTCTCTCAAGCAGCTAAACTGTCATTTAAATATCATGCACTCATCAGATGTGGGCACGCTATGATGGTTATGCATCTACAGCCATAAAGATTTTATGCCATCCATTATGCATAAAGAGTTAATTTATTCATGAGGGCAAAATGTGATTGTCCTCTGCCTTTGGATTCCTTTTCATAGCCGTCAGTTCACCCTCTGAATAGACCACTGTTTTGTGCCTGGAATATAAATAGGCCGTTTGTGTTGATGAGTGCAAGAGTGTGTCTCCATGTATACCATACTGTGTCCTATAAATCAATCAGTGCCCCTTTCAGCTTTTTAAACTGACTAACAAAAACACTTATGCAAAGTCACAAGTATATTCGTTCCAATTAATTACATTAAAGGTCTAAACTAAGACACCATTTGCTCTAGAAAATACATTTGGAAGGGTTCAGTCACAACAGACCCCTAAAATAGCAAATTAATATATTAATGATCTTATAAATTATAGCAGCAGCTCTGCTTTTACATTCTGAGCCATTTATGCAAACAACAGAGTTGGCATTTGTTCCCATGCACTCTGCAATAAGTGCAAGCTACGGCTATGCAAAAGTCATCTATTCTTAACACCATTGTGCTAATTTTCACATCTTCATATTGACCCATATACTGTGCTATATGATGAGGATATACTTTAAGCTAGTTAAAAGGTTTACTGTAGAGACCTTTCATAAACACAGATATTATTTCCATCACCATTTAAAAATACTCTTTCTGAAAAATGTGATGTGGCCATGGAGTATTTAACTTTTTTTATGTGTAAAATTCACGGCTTCCCTTAGAAGCACCATGTAGATTCACTAAAGTGTCACTAGAGTTCAATTACAGTGATACTGTCATAAACATTTATTTCCGTTTACGTAGAAGTATTTCTGAGTGAAAGAGTATAAAGAGCAAAAAAGTTGGTGTATTATTTTATCCTTCAGGAATTAGATTTATTACAATTTAAAATGTTTCTACTTTTTTTTAAATGTACATTTAAATGAATTTTCAGCAGCATTACTCCAGTTTTCAGTGTCATGTGATCAGAAATCATTCTAATATGCTGATGTAGTGCTATAGAAACATTTCATTTGGATGTTGAAAACAGCTGTGCAGCTTAATAGTGGAAACTGATACATTTAAATAGAAAATTCAAGAGAACAGTGTTTATTTGAAATATAAATATGAACCACTGTGTCAGGAGTGAATTCCAGGCTTGTGTGTGTACGGAACAAAACTCACTATTGAAGTTGCAATGATTGACACCCTGGTAACCGTATCAACATTTTGACATCTTATTTTTGGTAATATTACAGTGACCAAAGACTCATTATGCTCAGAGATTTTAATTTAATCATTGTTGACAGAGCCGTCATGTTTTGTTTATGTTTGGAAGGTTGCTTGGCAGAGCGTGGTCTTGAAGGGTTGCCGTGTCCACTTATTATAAGCAACACTTTTTAAGCCTCTTCTGGTGTGTTGTTTGGGCGCAGCTCATTAAAAAAATCCAGTTTATGGAGTTAATAAAGTTGGCAAGCCTATGTCGCAATATTTTGGCATGTGGCTTATTTCCAAGATAACACATTTGGGTTTAAGTTTATTATGACCTTGTTCTTACTTGCTATTTTTTAAAGCAAGATCTTCTTACACTAATGAGTCAAATCGTACCTGTTGCACTGTGATTTCTTGCACTGCACATACACAAATCTTATACGCATTTAAATACAACATTAACAACTAGCTGTTCAGTTCAGTTCAGTACATTAAGAACTATGTAGAATTTCTACAAATGTGGTTGTACTCACATGTGGTTGGCTTGCTGCAGTTGTGTCCATGTCGAAAGTACTGTGGGTTCTCGATGACAGGAATACGACTCATGCCGATTACGACGGCATCAGGTCCTGCATCGAGAGAGCAGGGTGTGACGATACCATGGTTGACATGATGAAGAGGGCTTGCAGAGTCTTCCTCACCGCTGATGACTGCCACTGGGCCTGTAGAGCAAGTACAAAGTAATGATGAGCATGCAGCTGATTGAATTTGATTCTGAAGTATTGAAAAAAAATCAAAGATGGCTTTGATCCCAATCAGGCTCAGATAACTGTCTTTGTAAAGAGCCAAAGGAGACATTAGACTTTAAACACTAGCTAAACGGGAAGACTTAACCACCATCGGCTCATTTCACAACATTAAACCGTCACAAGACTACAAAGACATCAAAAACTCTTTCATCAAGTATACTTGTTTAGTCATTGTGAAATTAACTGGTTGAAAATCATCTAAATTTGCAACCTGAGGGAGAGCCACTGACCTGAACTGGGGAATTGGGGAGGAAGGAGGATGTTACTGCTGGTAAACATATCATTTTCAACAAGCCCGCCTCAAAACAGGATTTTTCAAAACAGCCGGTTGTTCACAAGCACACTCAGGGGACCGATTTATGGCCAACCAAACAAATGATCAACACAGAGGGACGAAAGTACTGAATGTAGTCTCCTCAAATATCTAAAATCTGTTTGAAATGCAGTAGACTTGGACAGATATCTGTAAACTCACCTAATGAGCATTATTTCACTGAATTCATTCCAAGCTGAGTTCTTGTCGGTTAATGTTTGATGTGAAATTCAGTTATCCTAATGTGAAAATTAATCCATTTATCTGAATACCCTGATTTTCGAATAAAATTCTCTATAGTTCTGTTCCAAAACCTAGTGAGCTGCCTTTCTGAGGGCTGCAGGAGTCCTTAAATCCACAAATACAATTTCTGGTTCCATTGTCCTGATGTCAGTGGGTTTTTTGGTTAAATATCTGAAATTAGCTCAGGGTGTTTTTATTTTTTATTCTTCAACATGAATATATCAGTATTACCCCACTCCTGATTTAAGCTATAACATTTCTTTAAAAGGTGGCAAAAGATTAAATTGAACTACAGAGCTTGTTGAGGACATTAAATTTCATCACGACCAACAGGTAAATTCATATAACTCCACTTTTACAGCCTTGTTATGTTTATTATGAAGCACTTGCCAAGTTTCATTTCTCAAATTTCAATTCTCACTTTATAACCTGTAATTTTAAATAATGATTGAAAGAGTTTAGAGCTTGGTGGAGGTCATTTGTCTGCTGTAGTTTATAGCTTTAGCTTTTTAGTTCTTGTGATTGTTTTTAGACTTGAGAGTTCATGCAAGTTTTGTTAATTTGTGATGATTATCTTAAACAAAACATCTAAGTATAAAAAAATGGAAAAGAAAATAAATTTACTATAAAACATACAGCAATGTTTTAGGTTTTACTGATTTAATTAAGGGTGTTTTCATACAGTACCTGGCCTGTTGTTGTGGAACCTGGCTGTTTCCACCATTAGCTGATTCATTTGAGCATATGTGACCATGGCAATTGTGCTCAGATCCGCACCAATACAATTGGTCTGAGATCGCCTGAAAGAGGTGGTCTTGGCTTGAATGAAAACAAACTCTGGAGTGGTTCAATTGTAGTGAGAAAGCAATCTGATCCAACGGACCAACAAACCAGGCAATATCCAATGTTTAATGGGTAATTACGTAAGTTCCGTGAAAAGTAATATACGGTCCCGGTGTCCCCATGTGACTTATATTAACAATTTTGGTAAAGTTTGAAACTCTGCAGTGTGAAAGGGAACTGCACCAAGAATAAAAAGCAACATTGTAATAATTGTAATCCCTGTTTCAGAACAAAGCATTCAATCTACAGGTGTGAAAGCACCCTAAAATTGACAGAAAAACATTTCATGAACTGATATAATTTTAATATACCAACCTATCGAAGTAATAATATCTGTTTTGTACCTTTGTAATACACCAACAAACACACAACAGTAATTTCAGTGAAAAAAATCTAATGTAAAGTGTCACTCTTTTTTTTATACAGGAATACAGGAATTATGGGAATGTCAGTTGACAGTTTTTCACAGTAAATCACACATTAAATGGGTATTCTCTTCTTAAAACCTTAACAGTCTTTTACTGTAGAATTACATTAAATATAAGGTTAGATCTATTACAGTTCTTTTAAAACCCTGTTGGGTTTTATTGATGGAAATCATATTGAAGCTTTGGGTTTGTCATCTTTACAGCCCTCTATGTTCACGCACACACACACACACACACAAGAAATACTGGGTAAAATAGTCACTTTTTAATAAGAATAGTATATATTTAGGATATACTCCACATCTCCACTAGCCATCCTGTACTAATTTTCACATAGTCATGATCCATTTTGGTTTTGTCCTCTCTGTGAAGGATACACACCATGCAAATTGGCCAAATGTAAGAATCTTCAAAGCCCGTTTAAGTCTTTTTGCCCAAGATGTTGAAAATGCTGTCTTAGGTAGGTAGGCAGCTCACTAGGTGAGTTTGTCACATTCTGTGAATTTTGAAGGCTAACATCAGAAAGAATAGTTTTTCATTTAATCAATATATCTCCCCAACTCTTGTATCAGTACCAGCTGAAGAGACCTCAAGGTGTTTTTTTTTTCTCACCTTGACTGTTTCAGGCTTATGGAGCATTGCCCAGACTTGTAGGTGTAACCCCCGCAAATACAACCATAGGTGCAAGGTGTGTGAAGTCTTGCCATAACTGCTTCAAAGCAAACACTCCAGACTAAAAGTGACAAGTACAAGTGACATGGCTTGCTTATTCGTGTTGAGTTTATTAGGCTTTGAATAAGGCATAAGGTTTTAGTTTTGGTCTCTATGTTTTTACATTGCATATTTGACCACAACATTTTCTTATGTATATTTAGGGTCTGCTAAATGTCTTATACGTAAATGTTCATGCCCTTACGAAACAAAAATATATTGCAGTATATTGGAAAATATCATGTAATATATTAGGCATATATTCATATATATATATATTTATTTTTTCCAATATATTGCAATATGTTGAAAGCGGCAATCATTTTTATATTTTGCAATATATTATATAATATATGTATCATCAATATATTATTAAATGTATTCAAAAATATAAAATATTAGAAAATAAAAAGGGAAAATAATATATTGCAATATATTTTAAGAAATATATTGGTAAATATATTTTCCTTTCATAAGGGTGAATGTCTCTTTGATGAGTTTTTGCAATCTTCTGCAGTTCTCTGAACTGGCGAAGCCTCTACTCAGTAGCTCATGTGGTGACATATAATAGGTAAAAATGAACATAACCACACAACTTTTGAGTTTGACTTTTAGGGTCCTAGTGAGAAATAATGCTTGTTGACATAAAGTAAATCTGAGAGTTTGATATTAAACAGTTGAGTGTAACTCTTGGTGTTCCCAGTCAAGTCTCACTCGGAGGTATACAGACCACTGTTATTGATGGTTCTTCACAAAGTAGGTTCTTGGAAATTTATGACTCCTCCATTGGGCCAATCATTTATTTTGTTTACGATTTTATAAAAAGCTCTGGGAGAAAAGTTGGAGCCTGTTTTATTCTACAAGAATTCTTAACCTACTAAACGCATAATACACATTTATTTTGTCTTTAGCCACTGACATTAATGGGATGAATCTCACAAAATGGCAAGGTAATTTTGCCCTTAAAAAATTACGTTTCATTTTTTTTTTATTGAATTCAGAAAATTAAGTATATTTTAAGACTTCATTACAATTAAATAAATATACCCTAAACATATTCTCACTCTATCTGGAGGTCTTATTTATTTATTTGACTTAATTCATTTTATTATTATTTTTATTAATTAATTAATTTAAACATTCTCATTAGATCTGGATCTTGTATTTAAGAATTTTCAAAAAAAATATTTATTTAAAATGATTCTGTGTGGTGACTCTGATTGGATTCTCATTACTACTCAGCATGAAATCAGCATAAATTAAAAAAAATCCAGTATAACAAATACTACCGTGATAAATACTACATGCTATACATGAAAAAATGAATACATGATTGAATGTTAATGGGAACATGCAATAAATGAATAAATAAATAAAGCTTGTCATTGTACAACCATATCAGTTCTCTAACAATATGTTACAAGGGTGAACAAAAATAACCATAAGTTCAGTAGTCAAGAACATTCTGCCACTCTACTGAATTGACTAAAAAACAGAAGTAGTGGACGTGGAAAACAAGAAAAAAATACAACTCAACATGTAATTAACAATGTTACCAGGCTCCATGTACATTAGAATGGCTAACCAAGCACAATACAAGCATTAGACCAACTTTTTTATAGTCTACACTAGCACACAATCTCATGAACTGAAGTGCAATGAAAAAATAAAGAGCCACTTTCATCAGTCACACTCCAGCCATTTAAACAGAGGGAGGTGTGATCAAAATTGATATCGTTGCATCATCCTGGGCAGTCGGTGGTGGGCCACGATTGAGCAAGGGCCATTAAATATTTACCTTGTATTACAGAGTCGCAGGGAGTGCACAGAAACATTGGATTACTCAGATACTGACAGTAAGACTGCTATCGATCAGGCTTCTGCGTGGCCCCATGACTTCACTGATCCAACAGTGAAAAGAAAACTCTGTTCAATGAGCCACATTCAAAACCCACAGCGGCAGGCCCAGACGCATAGAAAATAGATTTGGACGGTTTAAGTGCCAGCACAGCACTTCATACTGCACATAAATATGAGAATGCTACAGGCTGCATGGAGGCTAAATGTTGCAAACATATTCATTCCAGTTATCTAACAACGCAAACTGTTTAAAGTTGTTTCTGCCACAGATGTGCACATTTTTGTGGATAGTTTGTACAGTATGTCTTCATGTGAATCCAAATGAATTTATAGACAAATGAATGCATGGTGCAAAGTTTGGTTCTATGAGGTCTGAAGGGAAGGAAGTCACATCAATAACCACAGACAATGACAATCTCCTAAAGCTCCCTAGACCAAAGCACCAGCATGGGTTCAGTCACAACTTGAGGACTCTAGGAAATACATCTGCAAATACCGTAGCAAACGGAAAGCCAAAATACACACCAGCTAATCTTAAATCTGCAGGACAGATAATCACAGAGGTGAGCCGCTGTCACCCAAAATCTGGGTTTGCATAATGGGCTCAATCAGACACAGTGCTGGAGGCAAGAATGTAATTATTGTCTGATTCTCCTCAAGTCGTGCCACAGATGGTTACATAACATGTATCAAATAAGCATTTCTTTTTAGCTCTCCAGTTAATTCTAGATAGAATTCCATGGGTAGTCCAAGCAGTTTATTAAAGCCAAACAAAACACACACACACACACACACACACACATATAGGGGCCCTTGGAATATATTTAGCTGCTTTTAAATAATAATGCAACTGTGTTTATCCCATCCAAAGAACAAAGCGACAAGTTCACAGGAACAAACAAGCTCAAATCGAGAACAAAACGAGAGAATGTGAGCAACACTTAATTTAATAATTTAAGACTTGCAGGCTTTTTTTTCATGTCGGTTCTGTGACCCTGTTACAATGTCTAGATAGAACACAGGGATTCCCCTGTCAGTGCTGTTTTTAATCATTAAAGGCAAATATGAGAAATATTTCATTTTGATTCATGTAGCTATTTATAGTGGATTACCAGAGTAACCGTTTTGTCTGGGAGAAATAAATATATTAAAGCATTATATTTAATAATGCATTATTAATTTGATATCCCCCCGAGAAGCTTTTACAGTAAATGTAATTTGTGCTGATTATTTTTTTTTAATTATTATTATCATAATGAGAATCGATTGAGAATCACCTCTGAAAATAATGTCACATACAAAAAACTCAAATGCAAAACATTCAAAATCATTGGAATAATGAGGTGCGTCCATTTTATTTTTTATTTTTTTATTTTATGTATTTATTAATTGCAACATTGCACTTTTAATATATTAATATATTGAAACTGGTTTATTATATGTATTACTTGTAATATTCTTTGCAATGTTAACAATTTGCTATATTTTTGTCAATTTATTTATTTATTAATTTATGCATGCATACATTCTTTTAGGACTTTTAATGACTTTTAATGACAAAGGCTTTTGGCACGGACTTTCAGCACAACTTTATATATTTAATAAATTATTTAGATTTTGAGGATAAACGCCCTTGAAAATGTTAATCATGGTTTATTGCACACCCAGGTTTATGTTCTTCACAACCTGACCTCTTTAAGGGTAACACATTAATGTAAAGTGGCACTTCTATTCTAAACAGCACTAATGACAAACTTCAATGTTACGCTTTATTCAAAGAGAGAGCATCCCATGCATTTAAATCATTTCTACAGTTATCAAACATTCACACTGGTTTTTTTTTTCTTTTTTTTTTTTTAATTCCTGCTCTTTCAGATGTCACATAAATACTCGATGAGGGGGCTTTGCAGCACTGAATGCTGCCTGAGGCTTATCACTGTTTGAGAGAAAGCAAACAGCTCTTGTTAGGATTTCAATATATTCTGTCCATAAGCCTTTCAGTTTATTTCTTACATGAGGCAGAATATCCTCCAGCAATCAGTGTGCTGCTGAACGATAGCGACATTTTTGAAGTTCCAACCTTTTCTTGATTTTCCGATGCTGCCCTTGAAGTCATTTAGTTATTTGTGAATCAAAAGAAAAATCCATATCTCATGCTTGTCCATCTGTGATTGCTGTATTAGTCCTTAGAAAGACTAATGCCTGTGATTGACATAAATGGGTAGCTTTTTGTGGCACTTAAAGTTGCTGCCATTCTGCAGACACTAACCAGCACTGATCTGATTCATCAAGTTCTTGAGGATGCAACATGATTCATGGTATTTCTCCAAATGATTTCTAGAAAGCCCATGTCCCAGAGGGGGTAATTAGTATATTGTCACTCAAAGTGAAGACCAAATGGGACAAGTAATACATAATATATGACTGACGCCTATATGATTACCATTATCTTTGAAATCAGTTTCAAACAGATGTTTGAGAGGACCACGCTGCCGATTATATCCTGCCAATTAAAAAACACACCTGCACTGTATATGATCACCTGAATGTATCACTTCCATTCAGAAAAGCTCTTGATGGATCTTTCTTACTGCAGCTGTTAGACAGCTTTACAATATCTATTTTCCAAACCCTAGTGAGTGGTTGTGCTCTCTGTTGTACAGCATAATTAGGCTGTTACCTACTAAGACAGCATACTAATGTCATGGAACCTCTTAATTGACTGGTTTGAAGTGCTCTACATACAGTAGGTATCAACCATCTTCACAGTCATAGGATGCAAATGGCATTTCTTAATTAAGACACTCATGGTTGAGTTTGAGTGTATGTTGCTAAGCTAACAATGTGACATGATAAGCAAAACACACTCAAATACGGAGTGAATTTTTGATTAGGTATGCATGATGATATATAATTATTAGGTATGTCAAACGAATTACTTGATGTGAAATTACAGTACAAAAAAATACAATACAATACAAAAAAAAGTGGGCCATTTTTTACTGTTCCCAGAAGAAAATTCAATCAGTTGTGTAAAAAACAAAAACAAACAAACAAAAAAACCTGTATAATAAAGTTAAGAATAAATGAGTTTTAAATGGTTAATATATTATTATTATATATATATATATATTTTATTTATTTTTATTTTTTTTGAATTATGAAATATTCAATTTGTTCATTCAACCGAATTGTTAAAACTGCTAATTCATCCAAGAAGAAGCTACTGACTGTCTTTATTAACTGCTCAGTCGATTTATAAAATAAAAAAATTGATTCATTCTATAATAAAACAGCACCGTGTGATGCTTAGAAAAAGACACAACAGTCCTGCTGTTTTTTTATTGGTGAAATTAAGGAAAAACAGACAATATTGTGTCTAAATGTAACAGAATATATATTGTTGGTTTAGTGGACTGTTGTACAGTATAAAATGGCCATTCCAGCAGAATAATGCACCATGTCACAAAGCTCAAATCATCTCAGACTGGTTTCTTGAACATGGCACTGATTTCACTTTACCAAAATGGCCTCCACAGTCACCAGATCTCAATCCAAGTATTACATTTCTCCTTTTAACTGCTTAAGGCAAAGGTGAAAAAAGTAAGAATATTCCTTTTGTTTGATCAACATAAGAGAAAGACGAGTGTTTCAAGTTCTCAAACAAACTGTGTGTGCTGACATTTTTCAGAAGCAAACTGTGATCTTTAAAAAAGCAACTTCCTCTCACATCTGGGATTAAAATGATTATAGGCTATTTTAGAGGTGTGTGATTCTGAGAGTGCAGTGGTTTCTGTGCTGTTTATCAAACACTAGAGCGCTGGAAATAAGACTGATTTGCATTCGCCCACTTATCTGAACATGACGCGTTCTCTGAGGGATGACGCTGGTATCAGAACATGGCAGACGCTGTTTTTGACATGTACAGTGAAAGAATACAAGTGTTCCTCTAGCAGATCGACCGGATGGATGACTGTCTTTGACTAATGTCTGAGATACGTGACTCTTCGCATACCTTCAACAGAGATCCTAAATATGCTGAAAAGAAAATGAGGAAAACATTCGATCTGGGAGTTGCCAAGGATCCCACAATGCAATATCACAATACGCTATAAATTTTGCAAATGATCTTGTCAGACAGGACTAAAATTTAACCCTGGTGACAGAAAAATGACAGATTTAGAGATTTATTTTCATTTAGTGGATACTTTTATCAAAAGCAACTCTTTGTTTAATACAACAACAATTCCCTCTGAGCAGCTGGGGTTAAGTGCCTCTCAGTGGCACAATGGTCATACTTCATAGATTTGATCATCTATGGTTCTAACCAGCAACCTTCTTGGCTTTAGCCACCACAAAATCATCTGCTATGGAAGCAGTGCTTTAAGTGGGCCGGTACGCACCGGTACTCAGTACCGTCACTTCCAAATATATCTCTTGAGTGTACCGCCACCTCTCTCTGCGCCCAGAACGTGCTTTTAGCGTACCGGTACGCTCATTTGGACATCTGTTTTAATAGAGGTTTTATTCTATTGCCTGCGCTGCTGCTTTTCAGAGTGCCCTTCACAATGCAAACTTCCTAATTCGTCCCACCGAGAGCAGATACTACATTACCCATACACCCTTGAGTTTTACAAGTGATAACAGCATTCGTTGCTTATGTCGTTATCAGTAACAACTCAACGTGGCCGGAGAGAGTGAATGAAACGAGCACACTTGGCTCGCTATAAATTTAAAGACAATGAACAATACTTAAAATGCTCTCCTGGCTTCAGGCTCTGAGTATTAAATCAACACAGTCAAAATCAGATGACTCGCTGGCTGATACCCCAGGAAGCCTGAATGATATCGCTACGGTACGCGTATTCGTATTGAACCGGTTCGCTGGACTAATTAATTATATAAAAAAAAAAAAAAGAGAGAGAAATATAATGATATGCGTTCAACAAGGTAGCCCAATAACCCAAACGACGTAACAGGCAACGCCCCTGACACCCCCGAAGAAGAAAAAAACACCAACTTATAGTTATATGTTTATGTTAGGCTACTCAGTCAGGCGCTCGCTCACTCAGTACGCGCTGAAGGCTCGTTGCAAAATGGCCAATGCGTTTAACAGACCAGAAATAGAAGATCCTCCAATAACCAACAGGTCTGGTGTTTGGGTGCACTTTGGATTCCCTGTAAGCTATCATGGTGATGGCAAGAGAGTGGTGGATAAAAAAACAACGGTATGTCGTATCTGCTACATGACAATAGGGTACACCAGCGGGGAAAAAATAAATAAATAAAAAAAAACACCAGCGGAAATACTTGAAACATGTCAACTCATTTACGCCGACATCACCTTATTGTGTTAGTATCTGGGAAAGACGAAAAAAATGAGAAACAACAAACTATCCCCGCAGCATTTAGACACCGGTACACCATTATAGCTTACAGGGAATCCAAAGTGCACCCAAACAGACCTGTTGGTTATTGGAGGATCTTCAACTTCTGGTCTGCTAAATGCATTAGACATTTTGCAACGAGCCTTCAGCGCGTGCTGAGTGAGCGAGCGCCTTAGGGGCCGTTCACATATCGTGCCTAAAAACGCGTGGAAAACGCTAGTCGCGCCGCTTTCTCCTCCTTTCCAAAACGCTCGGGCAGAAGCGCCCCTGAGGCGTCTGCCTTTGCTAAGCAACAATGACGTGCTCTCTCCATGAGACGCTGAAATTTCAGCAAAGGATAAATGGATTTGCAGCACTAAAAATCGCTTGCAGTAGCTCTGCTACTAAATTTATTTCAAAATTGCAATCCATATACAACTATGATCAGCTGTTCCTTCATCTTGGCTGAGCTTTCAACGTTGTTACGGGAAAGGATGAAGCTGATTGGTTAGTTCTTGTCACATGACCTGCTGTGCGCTTGCGGCATTCTGAAAAGTTGAGATGTTTTTACATTTTGCTGTATCTAAAATGTACCGAACCGAACCGTGACATCAGTGTATCGTATCGAACCGAACTGTGAATTTTGTGAACCGTTACACCCCTAATATATATATATTAGGATATAATAGAGTACTGTCACCTCTTTTGGGCCACTTAAAGCACTGTATGGAAGCAATACATTTAACATTTATGTCTTACTGATAGAGTTCCAATTTATTCCCTTTTCAGTGACGTGTTGGTCAGATGGCCTTAAATGAGTAGTTCACCCAAAATTATGGATAGAGGACTCATATTTGTAGACTACTGTGATGTTTTTTTCAGCTGTTTGGACTCTCAAACTGCACAAATTTCTCCAAAACCTATCCTATAAAAAAATCTATATTTTAGATGGCTTGAGGTTGAGTAAATTTTCAGCAAATGTAAATTTTTGACAATTCAATGAACTCCTATTCCAAGAAGAGCCATCATGTGCTTCATTTTCATTTTAAACCAAGTGCCCACTGCATCTTTTTTTTTTACCATCCTTTATGATCAACGCTTCTCAGATTGTACAAGATTCAGAACAAAGGCAATTAATCAGCCATTGGTGAGCATGTCACACTATGCGACCTGCAAATTTAGTCTCACACGACAAAATTACTGCAAGAATCATACAGTGTGCACCCGGCTTTAAGCTAATAGACATGCTTTGCTCTGTCGAGGTTGCTTAATCTGGGAAATTACTTTTACAATTGTTGCTAATTATCACGCTCAATGAAAAAAAATTGGCTGCATTTGTTCCCACTGGAGCAGAAAAGCAGCACTAAGACAGATTAAGTTACAAAAGCTGTGACATAAGAACAGAAGCCTTTTAGAAGCAAACGCTCATCTAAACTTCTGCCTTTTGGGTGATGACTAATTTTACAGTCATTAATTAATGCAGGACATTATGGAACCCCTTAGAGGGCCATGCATTATTAGACTTTTGCCTTTAATACTGTGAACTATTATTTTAATTCTAAATAGCTTTTTTTATATTTTAATAAATTTTTTTAATTATTCCTGTAGTGCAAAGCCGAATTTTCAGCATCATTACTAGTGCTGTGTTCAAAATATCTATACGACGATGTATCGTCACAGAGATTTGACAATACGAATATCGATACAGCTGGCCCAGTATGGATATTGTGGCACAAGCACAGCAGTGGACAGTGCTTAATTTGGATACAAGGACACCGTTTAAAATTGAGTTGAAAAGCGCAAGCTTGGGTCAGGTTTAATCACACAACCGGGAACACACCGGAAACCGGGGTTGCCTGATATAAAGAGATGTTATCTCCGAAACATTGCACAATACGGAAATAAGTGTGTTACTTGTCTTTGTCAACCTGGCAACCCTGTGCACGTGCTCTCTTTCCGCTATAAACACACTTTCTTTCTGAAAGCACCTGTTAGCTTATAGTTTAGCGATCTCTACTTCAATATTCTATTCTCAGAACATTGTAATTCATCAAGTGTTAATTTACACGAGAGAGAGAAAAAGAGAGGAAAGAGAATCTGTGCACATATGAATTACCTCCGTTTGGCCACATTTCTCTACTGACAGTGAAGCTGTGACTTCCTTATTCCTTTAGAAACAATGATATTACCAGCTCCATGTTGAGAAAGTTAATGTAGCCCTTGAGAGATTAAGATATTTATAGTTTATAAAAATATGCGGGGCAGTGCTAAAAAGTTTGTTCCTGAATGTCTGATTGCACGCAAAGCATGATTTATGTGAGTGAATGAGAGTGTGTGCATAAGATACAGAAGGTAGTGCATTAGATTAGAATTTATGGACAATTTTATTTTCAGCCAACTTGAGTCTACATGCTTATAGATTGATGTTTGACAGATAAATTAAACATTTTGTGTGCGAAAAAGACAAAAGAACAATAACAATGGATGACCTCCATATAACAAAAAACGTTATTTATTTTTTTAATTTTTTTGCTGAATATCATTTAAGTGCAAAAAAGTCCAGACAGAAAGTTATTATGTACAAATCAACATTAAAGTGCCATTGTATTGTATAATTACACTGCTTGCAACAATGTATTTATTTTCCTTTGTTTGAAACTTTAAGTCAGCCTGAACCATGTTAACATACTGAATCTATTCAAAAGCATAATTGTAACTTATAATTTTAGCCTCAGGTGTGCTGTCTATATTTCATTAGTATATACTTTATACTTTTCAAGAAAGTAAAGCACAAAGTTTGAAAGTGTAACCAACAGTGATGACATTAAAATATCTGCATCCTGAACTGCATTTGGTCTTGTTTGCGTCAACTATTTGTCTATTTATCTATCTGTTTATACATATACTTTATATAATTTTTGTAAATATGTATGTATAAATTTTGTTTCCTTCATGAAAAAACAAAGGCTTGAGATGTGTATACTAAGGCAGACAGCTCACGTCATTGACATTATGAGCATTGTGGAGGCTCTATTAAATTAAGTGACCTATCAATAAATGCAGAACACTGGTGAGGGGGAAACACAGTCTTGATTCAGTGTGGAAAAGTAATGATTTCTCCATCCCTACAGCACTCTTCACTATTGTGTCCTCCTCTCTTGTGACAACCGTGACAACACACCATGACGATCACAGAAATTGCCTATTATAGATGACAGTTCCGCTAAAGTTAATGCACAGAATGCCCCTGTGTTTTCAAAAGTGTATTGCACAGGTCAGACAGATAGTCTTTGGAAAACTAGGATGCAGAGCATGGATAATCAGAATCAGGATAAATGCACGTACATACACACATATACATATTTGGAAACAGGTGCTACAAAATACTTACATTTTGCATAAGCTAGGACAACTGTTCTACTCTTTTTATTTATATATTTTTTTAATTGATACATTTATCCAGCAAGGGCACATTAAATTGATTTAGAATGTTACGATTTCTATTTAGAATAAATGCTGCTCTTTTCAACTTTCAGCAGAATCCTGAAAAAATATATTACTGTTAACATATATTACTGTATAACTAAAATATAATGATAATAATGTTTTTTTTTTTGCAGCAGCAGTAGCAAAACAGCATATTTTGAGTAATTTCTAAAGGATCATGGGACAAATAACTGGTGTAATTGCTGCTAAACTTTCAACTTTATTTACAGGAATAGATTATTATTATTATTTTTAAATATATAAAACAAAAATGTTTTCAAATATTAATAATATTTCACAATATTACAAATTGTACTGTAATAACAGTTAACAATATATGTTTCAGCATTTTTACTGATTTATAAACCATTAAATTTTGCAGAACAATTTATACTTTACTTTACCTAAAAGACAATAACCTCCAATAACTTTTTCAAATACGGCTATTTTGTGTGTTACATACAAGAATGGAGCCACTGATTTAAGGTGACTGTGATTAAAATAAATAGTCATATCAAAGTCAGAATGAGCTATTGTACTATAATAAAACATAACATGGTCAAACATTTTGAAAAAAAATAAAATAAAAACGCATTATAACCAGACATTTGCATCTCTGGTGCATATGCACTTCTAAATCTAAATCTAAAGTTTTTCTTTTAGGCCAAGTTTTAACAGAAGATTTCTGCTCCTCACCTTGAATTATCTACAGACACAAGCCCAAAATAAACCAAACATATCTGTAATGAGAATTCTGACCCTGGACTGAAGTTCTAGAACATATTTATCTCACCAGTTCACAATTAACTGCATACAATTTTTTTTTTTTGTGTAATCTACATGTGCTCACCCCAATCATTATCAAAGCACGTCCAGACCATGTCAGCTTCTGTCATGTTTAATGGTGTTACGGCAAGAGGGACTGAGCCATTTCACTGGCATGAAATTGATTAAGTGCACTGCCTTTAGGGGGCTGATAATGACCCCTCATCTCTGCACGACACACACCTTCATCTCCATTTCATACTGCCTTAAGAGGGAGAGAACAGCGTTTATCAATGTCCCCTATTCCCTATATAATAGAGTTGAGATGGGCAGTATCTGTCTGGTGAACAGCATTCAGAGGTTAAGTGTTTTTACTAGATAGTACTTATGTTGGAAAAAAACAGCTCAGTCACAGAGAAGCATATAGTTTATCCACAGGTTACTATAAAAATAGACCATATTGAGCTATTGTATTTCCGAATTGTTTTTTAAATGCCTTCTAAACCCCTGAAATTCAGTTGAATTTTAAATTGAGGTAGCAAATAGGACACACAATTGCAATTTAAATTTCAAAAACAAATGTCACATTTCCTGGATGGATGGATGGATGGATGATTGGATAGATGGAATAAAAGTATGGGTGGATAGATGGATGGACGAATGGATAAACAGAGAAACTGATGGATGGACGGATCTATAGATGGATGGATTTCAGCAGATGTTAATTTTCGATGGATGGATGGGTAGACAATAATGAATGGATGGATGGACAGATGAATAGACTGACGGATGACTTGATGGACGGATTTCAATGGATGGATGGATGGGTAGACAGAATTGAAAAGATGGATTCGAACCCAGGACTCTCACACCAAAGGCATGTGTCTTATCCACTGTGCCAACACCACCCCCTCTATACTCCGGTCTATAGATGGATGGATGGATGGATTTCAGCAGATGTCAATTTTCGATGGATGGTTGGTAGACAGAAAGAATGGACTGATGGACAGATGACTTGGATGGATTTCAGCCGATGTCAAATTGTATGTATGTATGTATGGATAGATGATTGGATGGATGGATAACTTGGATTTAATCAGATGCCAAATTTAGATGAATGGGTAAACAGAAAGAATAGAGGGATGGACAGATGTATAGATGCACAAATAGATGGAGAGATAGATGATTGGATGGACATAATAAAAGTATGGATGGATAGATGGAGGAATGAATGGATGAACAGAGAAATAAATGGATTGATGGATAGGTGGATGGATTTCAGCAGAAGTCAAATTTTGATGGATGGATGGGTAGATAGAATGATGGATGGACAGATGGATAGAGGCATGAATAGATGGACAGATGAACGATTGGAGAGATGGAACAGTGGACAGATATATGTATGTATAAATAGATGATTGGATGGATGGATAGATGAGGGATTGAATGGTTGGATAGATGGACAGAAAATTGGACAGATGGACATTCAAATGGATGGATGACCAAATGGATAGATAAATGAATGAACAGATATGGATAGATGGATGGATGGATAGATGCACATATAGATGGATAGATGCACAGATGGACAACTAGATCGATAGAAAAGTGGATGAATGAGTGGATGAATGGACAAATAGGTGGATGTATTGATGGAATTAACGAATGGATGGATTGGATGGTTGGATAGATGGACAGAAAAACGGACAAGTATGCATACAAATAGATGGATGGCCAAGTGGATAGATGAACAGAAAAAAATGATTAACTGACAGATGGAAAGATACACAAATAGATGGATAAATAGACAGATGGACAACTGGATGGATGGAACAGTAGACAGATGGATGGATGGATGGACGGATGGGTTGAATATAGAGAAGGATGGAGGAATAGGATGATTGGATAGATGTACAGATAAATCGATAGATGATATATGAATTGATGAATGACAAAGTAGATAGATGAATGAATGAATGGATGATGGAAAGAATGGATGGATGGATTGACAAATGGATAGATATAAAAATAGAGGGACAGATGAAAAATTGGATTGATGGAACATTGGACAGATGTATGGATGGACAATTGAATGAATGATAGTCAAATAGGTGGATGTATGGATCTGATGTATGGATGGATAAATAGATGGAGGGATTGGATAGTTGGATATAAAAACAGACAATTGGACTGGTGGACATACGAATAGATGGATGGACGGATGGAATGAATGGATGCATGGATAAATATATATAAATGATAGATAGGATTCAGTAATTCCACTTCCTTATTTGAATTCAAATGCCAGATGGCTGATTTTTATGCAAACAAAAACAAAACTCTCCTCCATGATGCCTAAAGTGTTCTTGGTGGTTGCCTCTACTATCTCGTGTCAAAAGCTGGTCTCTATTCTCTTCTCTAGATATGGTTCAAATGACATATTCAGTGACAAGCCTATGGGTTTTCATCTATTTTATAGTCTACAAAACAATGCAATTCTAATGGCTTAAAAAAAGGTCTCACTAAGCCACACGATTTGATGTATCATTCATGTCTGTTCTGCAAACAGTGCAGGATGAGTAATGCGTCAAAGTTTTTTTTTTTTCAGGTTTGTTCAAATGCTTTAGCAAACACCACTTATAATACCAAATACTACTACAGTCAGGAATAATGGGTTCATACTGGCACCATGTGAGAGCTGGGGAGCACTTAAGCAACAAATGAACCTGAAACAATGATAAAATATGAGATGAGCAAGGATTTTTTGGAACAGTGGTGTTTTCTATCTCAAGAGGGGTATATGTTCATTTTTATTACCAAAATGATGTGATTACAGACACTTGTTCGGTTGCTGGTAGGGCAGGAATATGGTTGAAACAGCACAGTGCATTAATTCAATGGGCAAAGTATCCTTTTAAACCCCAATCATAATGGAGTGAAGTGCTTTTCAAAATTGAAAAATGGAGCTGAATGACCCTGTTCCACTTTGGAGGAGGAGGAAAAAAGGCAGCCATTCCTTGCTGGGATTTTGACATCAGAAAATGGTCATTGATCTGTATCAGCGACAGCTTCAGTGTTTCTTTGTGCATCGCTGTCTGTCAAAGAAGCTGCGTCTCAGGGTTGCTGCAAAAATGTTGGTGGGTGTCTTCACATGTGAACTGTTGTTCTATGCGTGGTTTCACTGACTGCTTCATCGGCTGGGGCAAGGTGAGTCAGTCAGGAATTAAATCTTTGGGTTTGATGATGTGTGCTAAACAGCCCTTGGCTTATTGCAGTAATGTAGCCGTGGAAGGTTTAAGCCCTTGTGACAGCAATGATAGGATCTTAATAGGCAGGTGAGCTATCAGGGCAAAGTGCATAGAGGGAGGCAAAGGGGAGGGTTTTCATGGTGAAGCTAAAATAAACTCTGTCACATGCAGTTAGTGATGTTATCATCATGAGTCATGACTCATAGGGAGACTTCCTTCCCTAATATTTGCCAAAAAGTAGATCTCATGCCATTTCAGATGTCTGGTGTGACATTAAGATGTGGCCAAGCTATATAATGTGCACTATTGTTAAAAAGTTTGGGGGTATTGTTAAGTAAGTGTTTATTAATTAATAAGTGTTTATTTTTTTATTTATTTTTTTATGTTAAAAAATAATTTTATGTGAAATTAATTGTTCTTTTAAACATTCTATCAAATCTGAAAAAAATGTTTCCACAAAAATATTGAGCAGCAGAGTTGTTTTCAACATTGATAATAATAAATGTTCCCTTTCAGTCGGTCACATTTGACATTACATTAGAACAGACTGACAAATGGGGTCTTGTTAACAGAATGGACTAATGGTAGATTTAGTACCTTGGTCTGTGGGATTAGCATTGTGAGCTCCGCCCAACTGTATGGTTATATAAGGAGCAGCGTGATGGTTACACTGGCTACCAGTAGCCGCTCGCATTAAAATCACCTTGATTTTAAAGTTGACCTGACTGCTTCTAATGTTCTCATTTGTAAGTTGCTTTGGAAAAAAGCGTCTGTTAAATGATTAAATGTAAATGCGTGAGCAAATGACATTCAAGCTTTCACTTCAGAGCCGAGCACATCTAAGCTGCTTGTTTCTCCGGAGTGTCTCAAAACGAGTGTTGGCACAAAAACATCATTTAGCGGTTCTTGTGGGCTTCCTGCTTCTTCTCTCTAGCTCTGCATTCCCCTGAGCGCTTCAGCGCCACTGAAAGAACTATTTCTTTAAAAGAACTTTACGGGTTGTGTTTGCGTCGGGTTTTCCTTTTCCTTGGGAAGCAACCCTTGCCATCTCTGACTTTGAAACATTCCACCCTGCGGGCTGGGTAGAGATTCATGTGTCTCACCGCTACGCGGGTTGATATTCGCTTTGTAAGTCTTCTAATAAGTCCCACCATTGTGGCATTTTGTAAGGAATCCCATTCGTCCACTGAAAGGGAACATCTATGTTACCAATGTAACCCTCATTCCCTGAAGGAAGGAACAGAGAAATTATGTCCCTTTGCCACAATCGCTGTTCCACTTTACGGCCAGGTCACACGGCTGGGCTCCTAAGCAAAGACTTGAATGCGAGTTGCTTGCGCTGCTCCTTATATACTCATACAGTGGGGCAGAGCTTGCAAATCCTGCAGACCAATGTACTTAACATACCAGTTCTCAGGCGAGACCCCATTCCTCAGTCTGTTCTGACATAACATCTCCGTTCCCTCCTTCAGGGAAAGAGGGATACATACGTAAGCTAGATATTTCTTAAACAGTAAGTCAGCATATAAGAGTAAGCCCAGAATGACTACTCACAGTACATCTTCGGAAAAAATTATGTAAAATTAAGATGTTTTTCTGTTGTACGGAAGCCCTAAGAGGTCATTCATGGTTATTGTTCTGCTTTTTCAGGTACAAAATGTTCAACTTATCTGTCAAGCATGTCGACTCAAGTTGGCTGGAAGTAAAATTGACAACATGTTCAGAATCACAGGTGTTTGCAATGATACATTTGCAGCCTTGTTTTCATGTGTCATTCATAATCGAATGATTTCTAAATGGATCATGTGACACTGGGGTAATGATGCTGAAAATTAAGCTTGGCATTACAGGAATAAATAACATTTTAAAATATATTCAGATAGAAAACTGTTACTTGGAATAGTAATAATACAATATTTCTTAATTATTTCTGCCAGATTCACAACAGGTGTGTCCTCAAATAATTACATTGCACTTCCATTCAAACACATACATATATGTTGTCTCTTACTGGATACTGCACTGACATTCAGGTTTGCTGAACTCTGACCTGCACATTCACATAATGAAAATATATTTAACCAATTCAGGATGTAAACATCACAGACTGAGCTTTTGGCTCAAGGGTGTGAATACAAACTTCAAAGCTTCTTCGTTTGCACTGCGGTGTTCCAGGAAAGTGATGCAGATAGTACATTTAAACTTTTTTTTTTTTTAGATGTATTATTTATCAAAAGCAGAAGCCCTAGAGCATCATATCCTGATGAATCCGGATTATTCTAAATGCAGTATACCGCAGTTAGTAATTATCATAATACCCGACAGAAATATCTACATATGAGCGCAACCTCACCGTCTGGAAATGTACCCTTATACTTTATAAAAACTTAAGAGTACATTAAGAAATTATATGCACAAATCAAGCTTTTACATTGTTTTTGTTATGAAATATAGCTTTATATTTTCATATATAACTGATTCATAAATTATTCATAAAATAATTTATGAAAATACTTATTGTAGGGTAGTTTTGTTGTATGCTTTCTAAAAAACAATCTAAAATTAAATATACATATAATTTAAATATTCATTTTTAATATATATATATCGAAAATAAATAATATTTTTTTGAGGTATATATATATATATATATATATATATATATATTTATATATATATATATATATATATATATATATATATATATATATTTATTTATATATATATATATATATATATATATATATATATATATATATATATATATATATATATATTATGAAAACAGCACACGGGTTGTATACACCATATGCATGTACGATACTCAATATATCTATAATACCACTTTTACATCATGCAGGGATACTGATTATATTAGAGATCTGTGGCTGGACAAAATGTCTGATTATAATTCAGATAAAATAATGACCATAGGATCATACACAAGCCTGAGGCTCTCTTAAAACATCCTCTCCTGACAGGAAATGAATGCATTATTTGGAACT